>NW_007231894.1:51599-78885 GCF_000164805.1 Carlito syrichta | reverse complement strand
TTCTTGAGAGCTGGCTCGTCTGCAGGCCCTGCCACTGTGGCTGCAGCATCGGGAGCTGCTGCCTGCCGCTTGTGCTCCTAGAAGTGTCATGGTCTAGAGCATGTTTGTGAAGGCTGTCTCTAAAAATGCTTGTCTTCTGGAAAGCTCTGCTCACCTCAGACACATGCAAGTGTTCAAGATCAAGCCTTTTAAAGGTTCTTTGAGATCATAGATCTCACTTTGCAAGATTATTTTGAGTATTATGTTTATTATACTAGATTATGAAGCGCATACAACATCAGGTGGCTATTAAGTACAAGCTGAGTTCTGAGGCACATAACTGGGAGAAATTAAGCTAAAATTAGGCATCTATGCAACAGAAAAGGAGAGAATCAGGCTGTAATACCCAGAATAGACAGGGGAATTTTGTCATCTTGGAGTCATTTTTATCCTTTAATCTGCTCGCACATGAATTCTGACATATTTTCTCTAGGATCATGTATGTAAGGGATCATCTTTCTGCTGATATAAATTTGGGGACTGTCAGCCCTTTCAAGTTAGGCAGACCCTGTGAGAACTTTGCCTCCTGGGCAATTATCTCACCATTGCAACTGCAAAATACTTGTATTCTACCTAAATAGAGACTCCGTTCCCCTGTCTGTGTCTTATATCCTTCAACCAAGGAACTGGGTTCTTAAAAAATGGCTTCTAGCTTGCTCAGCAAGTTGACAGTTTTCCAGTAAAAGTATATGACTATTTTTCTTTTGAGATCTTGAGCTTATAAATTACACTCACATATTACTATACTAAGTTTACTTTCTTGGAGTCAAGCAATCTGGTAAGAATTTGTTATCAAATACTGTATTTTCACAGTAGTTATTTAAAAATATAAAATGTTCCATTAAGTTACATTTTAGATAACTGAAGTTTCCCCTTTTTTTGTTAACTATTTTTTAGTGGACATCTATGTGACATTTCTTACACAGATTGTAGAGTTGAGAGTGTGTCATTTTTTATTTTTCTTTCATGATTTTCTTTATAACTTAGATGACAAACTAGGCAGTCATAACACAGCATGTGTCTGCAAATGGGTATGGTTAGTGTCTGCATTCCAGCTGTTCTTATCTCTGTCAAGTGGGGTCGCTTCATAGCACTCCCTTGTTGTTAGCTGTCACCCTGCTGTTCTCTGGTGTACACGCAGCCCTGCCTCACCCCAGCAGTGGTCAGCTGGTTGCACTCTGGAAACCAGAGGACCCCAAAAGCCATAGAGGGGTCGCTCTGTGGACGGTGTAGTAACATTTTTACATGCTTTGTGATGTGCTTCTTGGCCAGCAGTGGTCTCAAGTTTTCCCTTTCACAGGATGGCTGAAGTTGTCTAATGCATGGCGTTTGGTTGGACGAGGAAGCATCTGTGTAATCTGGCACTTTCTGCCTGCAGACTTTCCAGGCATGTGTGGAAGCAAGAGGTTCCTGTCTTCTCTGTCCACACGGTGTGACTGTGGGTGTCCTTCTGTTGCAGAGCAGCCAGACTCAGTCGCCAACACCGCCAAAGCCTCCATCGCCAAGCTTCGAGCTGGGGCTGTCCAACTTTCCCCCACTGCCAGGAGCTGCAGGCCACCTGAAGACAGAGGACTTGTTTGAAAATAGGCTGTCTAGCTTGATAATAGGATCATCAAAAGAAAGGGTAAGGTGTATATACTGTGTCTGCTGCTGACATCTCTAAGCACTGGCTTTGTGTCAGGCCCCTTGCTGAGCTCTCGACACATTAGTTTTTGACACTCAGAAGAAGGTTAGAGGTTAAGTGACTTGCAGGGGCTCCCAGATCCAGAGTGATAAAGCCAGCATTGACCCCAGGTCCAGGCCGTCTTGTGGCCTTGCTGTCTGCTGAGGGCAGAGGTAGAAACCTGCACCATGATGTGTGGATGAACCCTTTCTCTCACCCAGAAACCAAGATTGCGTGTTCCGTGTGTTGTCATTCAGACCTGCCTTTATTTTACAAGACAGCAGAATGAAACAGAAGAGTCTGAATTATACTGGAAGTAATAAAATGCTTAGGAAGTTCCATGAGTCAAGTAGCAAGAAGCTAGAATAACCTCATTCATACCGGTGGCTTTGGGTGAAGTCTGTAGGCTGCCCACGAGGGACTCTCGCCCCGTTGCAGTGATTATCATCCCAGGAGTAGCCTGAGCTGCAGAAGGCCCCAGTGTCGTCCCAGTACTGCTGGCTCCTAATGTGCTGAGCGCCTTGGGGGCAGGAGTTGTCCTGGCCTAGGGTGAATGCACAGAGGCTCTGGAAGGTACAGAGAGTCCATTTCTTGCCCAGCTGTTGACCATGCGCACCGAGCACTCGTGGCGGCCACATTCCACGTGCCCATGGCCCCCCCATGCCCACTCTTCAGAATCACACAGCTCATGTACCACCCGTACTGCTGCCCCAGATCTGAGGATGCAGCGTGTCCCCGGCCCCGGGCCTTGGGGAAGGTGCCGTAGTGGATGTTACGAGAGCACGGTAGATGAATTTTGGCGGGGGATCTTGGGAGTCAAGCCAGGCCCCCTTCCGGGTGGTAGATCGTCATTCTCCCTGTTTCTGACCTTGGAGGTTACCTCCGCAGTCGGCGTTGATGTGACGTCGCATGTCCAATCTGGCACATTTTCCCGGCGGTTGTCAGTCTCAGGTGTCCTAGGCTCTGAGTTATTTCTGCCTTGCAGAATGGTGCTGGAGTATTGATGCACTGCGGAGGTCTTGAGTCTCAGTTGCCAAACTTGACCCTCCCCTGGGGGCTGGGTGGGAACAGGGGCCCCACCTCTGCTGCCGGGATGGCAGCTGCTGCCCACCCAGGGGGTGGTGCAATTCTGTGCAAGAGTCCTCCTGAGGAAAGACTTGCTGTTTTAGGAAGACTGAGTCCACCGCCATCGCTGCCGCTCATGGGGCTTCCTGTTGCTGCGTGGCGCTCAGGCTTCGGAGCTTCTGGGCCTGAGGAAATGCTGCAGCTCAGACCCTGTTGGGGCTTGTGAGGGACACCCCGACTCTTCCCCGAGTGCAGTCGTGTCTACGTTGATGTTGCGTCAGGACTGCCCTGTGCTGGGTTGAGATGAGCTTTCACCCAAAGGAGGCTTTTCTGGCCCACATACCTTCAAGCTCGATTCTTGCTGCCTGAGCACAGGCGTCCCCCAAGGTCCTGGTCCTCTGGTTGGAGGGGCCCTCACTTGCCTCAGGGCAAAAGTGTGAAAACGTGCCCACACCTTGCCTCCTGAAGCTTGGGCGGGTTCACCGCTGTATTTCACGCCTCCGCTTTTTTATCAGCTTTGAAAAGTAAAGCCTTTTACCAGTTATTTATTTGCTCTGCTGTCTTTTTGAAGTTACATGGCAAGTGTGTGACTACAGCCAACATAAATAGGATGGAGCACGTGTGAAACACCTGCTGCTCACGGGCTCACTGCTGGAGTGAAAACGGTTGGCTTCACTCAGTTCTTAGCCTCCTGGCCTTGGACAGTTCACTCACATGTTCTGAGCCTCAGTGTCCTCACCTGTGGGGTTGGGAATCTCACCCTACCTGCTTCCAAGGGTTGCTTGTGAATTCAGGGGAGGACAACAGTGAGTACCGGCCACAGGTGTATGCAGGTGAGGAGGTATCGCCCTTCTTTTAACTGTGCGAACGAGTCCTGTTGAGCCCTGTCAGGACGACATGCCAAGCAGATACTGGAGTGCTGGCTGCGTGCCAGGTCGTGCTAGGCCCCGAAGCACCAATGGAGTGAGGTGGGGTTGATGCCTGCTGAGTGGAGTCATGGCAACTCAAGTGCAGGAGAGGCAGGGTGTAAGAAGGACTCAGCATTTACCAGGAGGGGAGGAGTAGGTACTCTTGGGACAGAGGACAGCTTGGGGGTCTTTGGGACATTTTTGCCGGAGAAGACTGTCTTCCCCTGTCCCCCTGCTGCTGTCCCAAGACTGTTCCCCTTGGGCTGGTGGATACCTGGCTGCCAGCTCCACTCTGTCCTGGCAGAGACTGGACGAATGCTTCTTTGCCCCGTTGTAACTGTTCCGTGGATGATTTCCAGAGCCTCAACGCAGATGCCAGTATGAACACTATTCCTGTGGTGGTCCCCAGAGAGCCCTCGGTGCCGGCTTCCTGTGCTGTGTCAGCAACGTACGAGCTGCCCCCCTCCCCAGCCCACTCGCCTGAGTGAGTACTGATGTTCTGCCAGTGCTTGGGTGCCGACTGGCTTCAGTGGCCTGTGCTGGTCCGTGAGCTCACATGTTGGTGGCATTTTTACAGGGATTCCAAGGTGGTGGAAAAGCCCAGGGAAGCCCACCGCGTGGATAGACTCCCTCCTGCCCTCACTACAACCGCGTGCAAATCGGTGCAGGTGAATGGAGCTGCCACGGTGCGTCCTTCTGCCACGCGTTTTTCAATCACATCTCATTTGGTGGGGTTTTATCTGTGTCTGTGTGTGTTGCGTGTTCAGTGCAGAAGTCCCTTGATGTTTTTTAGTAGTTTCCCACTAACCACTCTGGGTAGTTCTCAGTGCCACCGTCAGAGTCATCTCAGCATCGGCGGATTGAGGCTTCTTGAGTAACGTGGCCCCCGCTCCTGCTCCTTCCCAGAATTTATGCTCCATCCAGCACTTCCTGTTCATGAGTGTCATTGTCTGACAAAGAGGTAGAAGAGCAAGCTGATAGCCCCCACCGGCCTCCAACCCCTATGTGTCTAGCAGGTCTAAATCCCGGTGACTTCCTTTCTGGTGGTCTCCCTCTTGGGTGTACTGGCCTCATTTACTCTAGTGGTATGTGTCATCCTCAGTTTGATCTCGGTTGAGCTTTTTTCCTTGATTCGGGAGGTTAAGTCCTTCTCCGGGGTTGAGTTTTAAAAAGGATTTTTTAATAGGCTAAACTTAACAATATTTTAGAATTTTTCTTTTTTTTTCTTTTTGGAGTCGGAGTCTTGCTCTGTCACCCAGGCTGGAGTGCAGAGGCATGATCATGGCTCACCGCAGCCTCGACCTCCTGGACTCGGGCAGTCCTCTTGCCCCAGGAGAAGCTGGAACTACAGGTGCACACCACCATGCCCTAGAGGTGGTGTCTCGCTGTGTTGCTCAGGCTGGTCTCAAACACCTGCGCTCAGGCAATCCTCCTGCCTTGGCTTTCTGAAGTACTGAGATTACAAGCATGAGCCACCATGCCCAACCTTCAGTTTTCTCTGCTGTTAACAGCCTTTATGCTTCCATTTACTTGAAAACCCCTACTGCACTTTCTTTGGAATTCTTTTGCTGTTCTTAAATGCACATTTCTAGTCCTCTGTAGTCTGAATTGTGTAAAACATTTTTACAGACTGTTTTTGAAATTGGCCTGTGAGGGCTGTGTTACATGTGATGGTCCAGTGCCCCTTGACACAGGGAAGGCCCCTCTGCTGTCTCAGGAGGTGCGGTGAGAGTGGGCGGTATTCTCTGGCTTCTCCGAGGCATCTGTACTGCCCAGCAGTCTGTGAGGCTGCAGGCTGCATAGCATTCAGTCAGTATTTGTCATTGCCACATGCTTTCTCATTTTGAAAACGATATTACTAGAGTATCTTGGAAAAAAAGTTGCCCTGCAGGGGAAATTAAATCATTGCATTTTATGAGCTTTCTAAAAGTTATAAACAACTGGTGAAAATAGAAACTTAGCTGCCATTGAAAACTTCCATATTTTTCTCTGAAGTGAGTTGAATTCCCCGTGATTGTCCCTGGAGATGTCATTTCATGCAGGTAACCCAGCATTTGTGTATTTCCAGGAATTGCGAAAGCCCAGCTACGCAGAAATATGTCAGAGAACAAGTAAAGAGCCTCCTTCTTCCCCTTTGCAACCCTCAAAAGAACAAAAGCCAAACACTGTCAGTTGTGGGAAGGAGGAAAAGAAGCTGGCAGAGCCCATGGAGAAATATCGGGAGCCCCCAGCCCTCAAGGCCGTGCCTGGAGCCCCCAGAGACCAGAGGCGGCAGGCGGGGGGCCGGCCCTCCCCTTCGGCCATGGGGAAGCGTCTCAGCCGGGAGCAGAGCACGCCCCCCAAGTCTCCTCAGTGAAAACTGTACGTCTGGGAGGGGTCGCAAAGAGCTGTATTAACCACAAACAAAACACTGTTCCCACTCAGTGCGAGGCCGAGTCGCTGGTTAGGAGCTTGCAGTGTCTGAGGCCCTGGGGATCCTGCAAGTTAGTTCTCTTCTGTGAGTCAGATTCTCCCCCTCTGGAAAAAAGTCTATTTTTCAGGATTTGATTAATACAAACCTTATTTTAGGTTGGTGCTTAACTGGAGGTAATACATAAGTCTGATTTTTTTTTTCCAGGATAGAAAATGCATTTATCCTAACAAATTGGTATTTTTTATTAAGCCTCCGTGTGGCTCTGAATGCAAGCCGTGTATAGTGAGTTTTTCTAACTTAAGGAGCTATGCTACTTCATTTTTTAAAAGTGACGGGTCTGCAAGAGCATATCTCTAGATGGATGAGGGCTGATGGGCCTGGCAGAGACAGGCGTGGCCTCCCTGGGAAGGGTTGGCAGTGTCAGGGCGCGGAGCCGGCCTGGAAGCCAGGCTTTTGTCTCACCGTCACAGGAGATGCATTCAGACAAGGCGAGAGAGTACTTTTTTGATCTAGTGAGCGGACAGAACCTGCTGAGGACGCCCTAGAGAGACCTGGATGCTTTGGGTTTATGTACTGCAAGCCAGCAACCAGCTTCTCACCCCAGTTTCAAGCGGCTATTATGTAATATAAATTTAAAGCACATTGTGAATAGAACCGAAATGAAAATACAAACTGTGGCCCACTGACACGTTACCAGAAGTTGTCCCGTGATGTTGTTTTGGTCTCTGTGAGCTGACGGCTGCGCCGGCTCCCGGGCGGTGCCTGCTCCATGCACATTTCTGTCCATGTCCCCAGCACTCTGGAGAGTCTACATCTCAGTCAGCCCCGTGTGGACGTCTTCCTGGACCTCTGCATCGGCACATGGATTTAAAGTGACGTAATCGTGAGAGAATGGTGTTTGTGGTTTGTCCCCCTCGTTGGCTGGTGGAGGACGAAACTTCTGCTCTTTTACCTCCAAGACGAGGGTCTCATTGATTCACTTCTAGAAGTGCTGCACTTCTGAAGAACAAGGATGCACTAAAGTTAGCAGTTTATAATAAAGTTAAATATAAATTATTTTGTTTTAAAATGCCTAAAATTTTTCTTTAAGTATTCTAAGCAGCAAACATTAAAATAAGAATATTTCCTGCTAAATGTAACCATACTGTTTATTCCACAAAATGTTATTTAATAAGAGTGAGGGTTTTTTTTAAGAAAAAATTATTTCCATCCAATATTTAAAGACTTGAATTTTATTTAAACTTGAAAATGACTTTGCCTTAACTTTTGTATAAGACAGCTTAGAGTTCATGGAGCCCAGCCCTGGGTTGGCGTGAGTGGGCCAGTTACTCAGTTACGTGTGGAGCTCTGGTCACTAGTTTCACTGAGTAAGCATACTGTCGTGCGAGACCTAGCAGTGGTTTTTGTAATAGACCTTAAAGATCTCCAACAGTTGATCTTTTTTCAGATTGTTGAAAAATCCTGTAAATGCAAATAGTTGATACTGTATTAAATACATGCACTTGGGAGTGTGCTTTGCTTGTACAGTTGTAAATAATCAGAACATATTAAAAAGGTACCCTACAGAGAAAATTCTGATAAAAATTATTGATATATTATAAATGTTGCTGTTGAGCTGGATGTAGATAAACTAAATGTTGTGATTTGAGTATTATTTTAATTTGTTGAGATTTTTTTCTTTTTCTCTTATATTGGTGTGTTGAACTGATTCTGCCTCTTTGCTACAAAAGGGAAATGGAAAGTCTTATTAAAAGCCTTCAGATGTATCCATACTCTTTAAAAAAGTATGTAAATGCATAAAGATCACATCTAATGTGAAAGAGTTTTAAAGTATAATACAGAAAGCAAAAACTGGCAGGATCTTAGGTAAAAGTAAGACATAATCTACTAATTAAAATCATCTACAGCTAAGCCTGATTTACCCTGCCAGAGGAGAACTTGCCGAGGTGTCTGGCCATTTCCTCCAGAGCAGTTGCCATTATTTAAATGTCTGGGAACACCTACAGTGCTGATGGTTTTCAAATGCCTGTTAAAGGAACATGGGAATTTATTTCTTTTAGTTGTCAGACCACTGACCAAAAGAACCAGAAACGATGGACCCTGAAGCCCTAACTGACAGCTGTCATGAAGGCTGGGAGGCGACTTAACCTCGGCCCTCGGTGGCACATCTTTGCTTGGGGGAGGGCCAGGGTGCCGACAGCCATCCAACCCCAAATCACAGCGCCCCACCACGAGCCAGTCTTCGGTTTTCAATCATGAGAAATCCCTTCTCCAAGGTGTGAGCTTGGCGGTGCCTGTCTTTGTGGCAGGAGCTGGCTGTGGTCGCCCGTGCGGTCGGCTGTAATGCAAAGTTCACCAGCGCTGGAGCACAGGCTCGGGCAGGGCCAGTCTTACTTGCACTGCTTGGGAGTTCTGCTGACTGCCTAGCTGGTCATGGGCTGTTGCATCAGGAGCCGAAATCCTGCTTGGATGGGATTTTTAGAGCATCCTTTTTAATTAAGCAAACTAGCACCCTATCCATCCCCTCTCTGATGTGACTGCAGTTTCCCACTCACGGCGGGAGGTTCTGCAGTGTGAGTTGTGACAAGCACAGACAGCTGTGTGCTGTGTCACTACGGCAGCGAGAGTAGTTTTTGGACATCTTTTTAAAAAGCGAACTCCTTTCCCCCAGTAGTATCTCAGGTTATGGAATCAGAGATACAGCAACAGCAAATGGCATTTTAACTTGCAAAATCGTGTGATGAGGCTTATCATTTGGAAACAGAGGAATAAAACCTGGCCCCGGCTCCCCAGACATGGATTTCAAGTGGAGGAATTACTCTCCGAGAGTTGGTGTCATGATGTTCCTGTCAGTCCCTCTTGTCCTTGCATCACTGCTTGTCACTAGCAGGTGGCAAAACACTTTATGTTGCTGTACTAGTCAGGATTTCTGCAGTTTATGTGTACAAACTGGTGCAGTGTGTCCAGGCGGCAGGTGATGATGGTGCATGCCCGTCTGTGTGTCCCTCTGGTGGGCTGCAGTTGTGCTGGGTGCCCCGAGGCCCGCCAGTGCAGCCGACAATCGAGGCTAGGGCACCGGCCACTGCCCGCTCCCAGGTGGGAGTGTCGTGCGGACGCTCTTGAGGGTTTTGTTTTTGTTCTACTTCTTTTCATTAAGACTGGAATCAAGCTTACATGTAAACTATTGGTAATTTAAGTTTCCTTTTGTGTCATTCAGTGTAAAACTGTCTAATTTGGAAAAAAAAATGTAGGTTATGAAAAATAAAGATTTAGGCACTGTTCAGTTTTTCTTTTGATTTTTTTTTAAATTAAAATTTTCTTTAAGAATGCATCTTTTTAAAAAAACAATTCTTGTCTATTCCCATCAGTGTACGTGAGAAAGAATCTTGGGCCTCAGCGTGTGCTGATGCAGCCTCTCCACGTGGGAGCTGGCCGCAGCGGGAGGGCTCCCCAAGGGCTAGGGGTTCGGGCTGAGCGTTAACATTATGCACGCAGTCACCGGGGGACTGTCGTCCAAGTCCAGATATACTGCAGAAACACATTTCCCTGTGTCAAGACTTTTTACTTCTCATATTAAAATGGCCATGTTTCTCCTGAGGTGTCTCCTAACATTACTTGGCATTAATGTTGGCTCTTCGTGGTGTTTCGATCACGAGGGTCTCACAAAGCAAGCAGTGGACTTATCCTCAAGTAATGGACAGATGGTCTGACTGAGACGTTTAGTGGACTGATTTTCCTCCTCTGTGAGTTGCCACTTTGTAGCTTTTCCCCATTTTTTGCTGATTACTCTTTTCTTATGGAACTGGTACTCCTTATTTGTTCTGGCTATTAATCTTTTGATATAGGTATTACGAATGTTCTCTCAATCTACTTGTTCACTTTATTTAGAGTATCTTTCATAGTGTTCAATTATTATGTGGTCAAATGTATCAGTCTTCTCCTTTGTGGTTTGAAGGTCTTGGGCGTGCTTAAGGAGGCTTTCCTTACTCCAGAGTCATATAGACAACATCGTGCGTGTGTGTGTGTTTGTTCGTTCTGAGGCAGGAACCCAGTTTTACTTTTTGCTGACTCCCCCACGTGCCTGGATTCCTATGTTGACTCTCTACTGTCTCTGTACCAGTGTCTGTGTCTGCTGATACATATACAGCTGTTCATTCACCCGTCATTCTGTATTGCTGAGAGTTTCCTTCTTGGGACGCGCCATGTTGCGATTAGCGTGCTCTTGGGGCAGGACCGGATCCTCTCTTCTGTCCTGAGCTGCTGTGGCAGCAGGACAGCTTCTTGGCTAACACATCTTAGCTCAAGGCCATGCTTGTTGAGATACACTCTCTGTGGCAGCAGTGGCCTCGGACATTGGGGAAGAAACAGGGCAAGGTATCTGAGTGGAGGTGTGAGAAGTGAGTCCCAGGGGAAGGAGGGTCAGGGCCACCCGGGAGGGTCGGACTCAAGAAAGGCCACCGTGGCAGAGGAAGCATGATCGCCGGGCATTGGGCCAGCGAGGACTCATCCCGGAAAGGAGGGTCAGCGCCACCCAAGAAGGTCGGACTCAGGAAAGGCCACCGTGGCAGAGGAGGAACGGCCGCCAGGCCCCCCCAGGGAAGGGGGTCGGCACCACCCACAGAGGGTTGGACTCAGGCAGGAAAGACCACTGCAGCAACGAGGAAGAGTGACTGCAGGCCTCGGGCCCGTGCGGACATGCCCAGGGAATGAGGGTCAGCACCACCCAAGAAAGACTCGGGGAAGATCACCGTGGCAGAGGAGGAACGGCCGCCAGGCCCCGGAGACCATGCCCAGGCGCTCAGGACGCAGCCCGGAAGGCAGAGGCCCCCTCTGTGTAGGGGCGAGGCCCCGGTTGTAGTGTCATCCAGGACGGGTCTGCCCTGGCCATTGTAGCCACCTGGCGTGGCTAGAGCTTGGTACCTGTTTACGGAATAGGGGCACACCTGCGTGGGAACGTCTGAGATGTGAAGTGGGAGGGGATGCAGGGTGTGTGCCAGCATACAGGGTGCCTGTCGGCAGCCGGTGGTGCTTCCTGGCCTGTCCCACTGTCCGCAGGAAGAGTGTTTAAGCGTGGCTGCCTCCAGCCCAGGCCTCGATGTCTGTCGAGGCTGCCGAGCATCGCTGTGACTGGACAAGTTCAGAACAGTCTGAGGGAGGATTCTTGGTCTTCAGCTGTGACTCGGCTGACCCGAGAGCTCGTCCATATTCTGAGGAAGTCAGGTGTGAAATATGATGAAAATCGGAGCACAAGCCAGGGAGGGAGGCAGGGGTTTTGTGGAGGCCTGAGGCTGGGGCAGCTGCTCATCGGATGCTTCCCTTCTGCTCCACACATGTCCTTGAAATAAACTCTTTTTACGACCTGGAATCAATCTTTGTTTGTTTGCGGTGGCCAGAAGAACTTAGACATCAATGAAACAACAGTGAAAAACATGCACTGTAAGACAGGAACTGGTGACTGACCATGAGGCTCTCCATGTCCTTGACGGGTCACTGTCTCCAGGTGTTCGGGAACGGGCAACCAGTCGCGCTGTCACCGTCTCTCAGACCCAGACCCCGGGCCGGGCAGCCTAGGTAGCGCCCTGGGGAAAGGACTGGACTGCAGTGCCATGGAGGCGGAAGGTGGCTTCTAAGCAGGACGCAGCCAGAATTGCAAGGGGGTCTCACAGCCTGATGGCCCATACACCATGGGTGGAAATGCCTGGGGACCAAGCCCACGAGAAGCAGGAGCCCCGTTTGCAGTGTTTGCCCCCGGTGGGACTGGCCTGGGTGCTCACCCAGCACGACGCCAGAGGGCACTGCAGTGGTGGTTTTGGGGCAGCCAGCTGCAGCGGTCCTAGTCCTGCCCCAGGTCAGAGTGGCGCTGTAAGTCGTGGTCCCTCTCTCTCTCCTCTTCTGCTTGCTCTGGGCCTGTTTTGCTTTCCTTGTCCTTTTTCTTGAGCGAGGAATGACTTATTGATGTAAGATATTACTTTCTAATGTGAGCATTTAGTGCTATAAATTTCCCTCAGCTGCATCCCAGTTCTGTGTATTTTCAGTTTCCTTTGAGATTTCATCTGTGACCCAGGAATATTTTTGGGTTGTGCTGTTTCCTTTCCAAGTGTTGGAGGTTTTCTTGTCTTTCTGTTAATGATCTCTAATGGGACCCTCTGAACGGACACTGGCATCAGTTCTCTGTGTGGTTAGTGTGGTGAAGTGACATCCTCTCGGTTCCGTATCCTTGCATGAAAGTGGATGTGGAAACCCCCCGCTGTCATAATAGACTTGTCTGTCTCTGTGTTTTGCTGTTTCTCTTTCCAGCTCAGTTAGGTTTTGCTCTGTGTATTTCGAAGCGCTGTTGCTTGGTACCTGCAAGTTTAGGACTGCTGTGTCTCGTTGTGTCCTTCCATAGCCTTCCTCTGGGACCCTGGCGGTTGTCTTTGGTCTGACGTCTTACTTTATTTGGTAGAGCCACTCCTGGGTTTTCTTTTTCACCCATGTGTGTGGGATGCGCTGTCTTCCATTCTCTCCCCTTCAGCCTACTCATTTCGTTCTTTCTGGAGTTGCTGGCGGACAGAACGGAGCTGGGTGGTGTTTTGCTTTGTCTTGCTTTCTTCTAGAGACAGGTTCTTGTTCTGTCACCCAGGCTGGAGTGCTGTGGCGTGATCCTGGCTCACTGTAGCCTTGAACCCTTGGGCCCAAGCAATCCTCCTGAGTAGCTGGGACGACAGGTGCCACCATGCCCGGCTAATTTGTTGTGTTTTTGTAGAAACAAGGTCTTGCTGTGATGCCCGGGATGGTCTTGAACTCCCAGACTCAAGTAGTCCTCCCACCTCAGCCTCCCAAAGAGTTGGGATTACAGGCATGAGCCTCTGCCCCTGACCAAGGGTAGTTTTAAATCCACTCTGCCAGTATCTTTTAGCTGGTGTGTATAGACCATCTACACCTGCCGTTTTGTTTGCTTCCCGCTTGCTTCCTCTGCTTCCTGTTTCTCGCCTTCCTGGGGCTTATTAGGAAGAAATAAAGGGCAGCTCTCTGCAGCAGTCAACTTGCGCTTGGCCAGCATGGCCATCTGAGCCCGTTTTCTGTTGCTTGTAACAGGGCACCTGAGGTCAGGTGCTTTGTGACGAGGAGGGTATTTCCGGAACCCTGGAGGCCGAGGGTCCCAGGCGCAGGGGCCTTCCGGCGGCGGCTCAGCAGAGCCCATGGGGGCAGGTGTCACGTGGCAAGGGCAGAGCCTGAGAGCGGAGACCTCACGTCTCCTGGAAAGCCCCCAGCTCTGCTCGCACGGTAGCCCAGTGGGCCCGCCTGTTTGTCAGGGCCCAGCCCTCTGGGCCCCGTCACTCTTAGGGCCCCACCCCCACACTGCTCCCTGGGGACAGCTCCAGCTTCAGTTCAGGGGCACACATGTTCAGGCATCCCCTGTGGTGTCCTCGGCCCCAGGTAAACCTGGACAAGTGACTTAATCTCTGAGCCTGGTTCCGTGTTCTGGCCGACTGTGGCCAGGCCAGCCTCAGGCTCCAGGGAGACGTGTGACTGTGCGGTGAGTCCCCCAGAGCCTTCCCTCCCGCTGGGCTGGCGGCGTCCAGGCTCATGGAGAAGTGTCTGGGTGGTTGGATCCCGGGCCTGGCGCTCCACGTCCGGTCTGTGATTGGTGCAGGTGGCTTTCGGGGCCTCTGGGAGCACGTGTCTCCCTGTGGCTGACTCCCTGAAAAGGCCCGCCCTCGACCCGGAACCCACAGCAGCCTCAGCAGACTCACATCAGTTTTGATCTCACCACAGGATGCCGGGACTATCTCCGCGGGAGGCGCCCGAGGCCTTGGTGAGTGCTGAGCAGGGTGGTGAGACCACAGCGGTTGGCCTCACCCTGGCAGTGTCAGTCCTCCTGCAGGTGGGGATGCTGCGGATGGCAGGTCTGCAGCAGCTGTGGGGGCACGCTGGGCCCGGTGGGCCGTAGCCCCCTGGAGCTCGGAGTCTCAGTCCTGGCAGGCAGGGGCTGCCCTCGTCTTGGGCCCTGGAGGAGCCAGGTCCTTGCACCAGGGTCACTGTGGCCAAGCAGAGTCGCTGCCGGGGCTCACACTCAGGCAGGGACCATCATGTGGGCAGGTGAGCGGCCTCCCTGGCTCCATGGCTGGCACGCCTGCCCCCAGCCTGTGGGGCCTCCACGTCTGCACCTTCCCGTCGGGCGTCTCTTCAGGCCTGCACTGAGCGCCTCATCCGTGCTGGGGACCCCAGGCGGTGCCACAGTCTCCAAGCGCAGGGGCCTATGGTCTGCCTGCAGTGGCCCGGGCTGCAGGTGGGCTCCTGTGCCAAAGTGCTATCTGCACAGGCCCCAGACACCCTCAGGCTAGGTCTCAGCTCTGCCCAACCCACTCCCTCCGTCCGCCCTCTCCCATCCGGGGTCTGCCCCACCAAGTCTCGTCCCAAGTCCTCCCCCGGCCTGTTCGGTGTCTCCCTTCACGATGCTGTCATGCTGTCGTCTGTGAGACAGAACAAAGTCCTAGCGAGGCTGTTCCCCCATGCCGTGACACTGGCGGCTTCTGAGTCCCCATGGCTCTCGGTGGCCTGGTGGCTGCTCCCCACTGGCTCGCAGAGTGGGGGGTCGTCCTGCTGCCCGTCCGTCGGAGCTCTGCCTGCTGTCCTGCACACGCGTCGCCATCTCACAGGCCGTCTGTGCTGCCTGCCAGCCCCACGGGGCACACCTCTCACTGGGCAGGACTTAACGCGTCGTCCCGTGCTGTCCTGTGCCGGTGCTGCACAGCACATCTTCAGTGACCATTCTGAACCAACTTCGAGTGAAGCACCTTCGTTGGAAGCCTGCTCATTGCCTTTTGGGAAATGACCTAAAGGGACAGGTCAGGAGTGGGAGGAGCCCCGGGGCGCCTGGCGGACAGCAGAGGGCGGGAGGAAACAGCCAACAGGGCTCGGTGTCCAGTCACCAGCCGGGCAGGTGGTGGCGGCCCTGGTGCCTCTAAGGAGGGCGCGGGCACCGGCAAGGGGGAGGAAACGGCTCTCTGTCTAGCTGGAGGGACCCGTGTGGCGGTGGGCAGACCCTCCCGAGATGCACTCAGGAGACAACCCCAGCTGCACATGGCATCGCAGCGTCTACTTAGTCCACAGGGAGCTCCCAGCTCCCAGGTGCGAAGCATGGGTTTGGGATGTCCTTGACACGGGCACCTGAAACATGCCTTCGGTTACAGCAGGCGCCTTCCCAAGGGAACGGCATCACCCCAGGCTAGGAGTGCGAGGGGCTGCCTCCCTCCCGTGTGCAGTTGCGCTGTGGAGCCCGGGCATGGTTCTAGGTGTTCGAGGTCACGAACACGTCCCCGAGGCCCACCCCCTGCAGGCACAGAAACGCCTGGTCGCTGCCGGGGAAACGCACTTTGGCCTCATGCTCCCCGGTGGAGACGCAGGCGGGTCCGTCCCCCCTGGCAGCCAGAGCCCATCAGATGGCCCCGCCGTCCTCCAGCGCGGTTCTAGACCCCAGGCCAGACTCGGGCTGAGTTGCCCTGCAGCCTGACTGCACCCCGCCCTGGGCGGCCCCCGTGTCCCCAGCTGTGGTGTGCCCGTGACAGCGAGCCCGGAGCGACCTGCCACGGGCACTGCCTCCTCCTGGGACAGTGGCCCTGTCTGGGGCGGTCCTGCCTCGCGAGCACCACGCGAGTGGCCGCAGGACACTGAACGCCGCAGCGTGTGCCGCCAGGCTCAGTGTTGCGTGTGGCCCGGGGCCTCGGCCTCTCCCTCGCGGCCCGGCAGACGCTCGTGTGAGTGGGCCACCAGCCTCCGGGGACTTCCTCTACGGCCCCCACTTGCGGCCTCTTTCCCGCAGCTGCTGGCGCAGGGCGATGGCCTCTGCCCGCTCCAGCTCCAGCTGGGCACCCGCCCTCAGCTCCCCCACCCACCCGCTTAGGCCCCGGGACGTGGCCACTTCCGGAGGTCAGAAGCGGTCACCTAGCAGCTTTCTAAGTTTGGATGAAGCGCACTGGTGCTACTGACCCGTTTTTGTGGCCATTGACTGCACCAGGCCTCCTGCGACGGAGGCCGATAACGAAAACTTCAAGCCTAGATGTCAACAATGACACGTCGTCAATCTAAGGAAACACTGGCAAGCCTCCTGAAGGAGATGACCACCTCGGTTCGTGTGGTATAGCGTGCTTTCTAAGAAGGGAAAATTCTTTCAGAACTTAGTATTTCTGTGAAGATCACAACCTTGACATTTCAAGCCTATATCATTCTTTGCCGCTGCTTCCTCAACTGCCGACGGCCCAAAGACCCCTGGCCTTGCCATGGGCCACGTCTGGAGGGAGGGCAGGCAGCCTGCGGCCCTCTGCACAGAATCACGCCTGCCTCCCTGGAGGCCCACCTCCGTGGGCACATGAGCTGTCACCCGCGTGTGGAGGAGCCCGTGTCCAAGGGGCCTCCCCTCCTGGAGACGCCTGAGGTGGGCTCCCGAGGTCCCCCGCAGGCTGCCTGAGTGACGTTCACGCCCAGACCACCTCAGGGCCCGCACCTCCACTGCATGTAGGCAGGCCGGGCGGCAGCCCCAGGGAAGGGAACGCTGACGATCGGGTGTGGAAAGCGGCCCCCACCGGTGTGTGCCCTGCCGGCCGTGGGCGGCTTGGCAGGAGCAAGACCCTTCTCACCCGATTAGGATGCCACTCCAGTCCAGTAGACCCAGCCCAGGGAGCCCGGGCGTGGGGACGGGCTGGGTTTGGGACGAGGCAGGGACAGGCTGAGTGGTGTCCTGGACGGAAAGTGGCCACTCCACCTCTTGGTGTTGCCACCTGGCTGCAGCCCGGGCACTGAGCCGGCTCCTGGGCGTCGGTCCCTCCAGGGTGGACAGGTTGCCCTCCATCACCAAGCTGGGACGGGGAGCCCGGGACAGATCCAGACGGGGGGATCCCAGACTCTTCTGGAAGCTTCCGGCCATGCCCTGTAGCTGCTCCTGCAGTGTAAGTTGCATGGGCGTGGGAGCACCCTGGCACACAAGAAAAGCTGAACAGGAAATATTTTATTTGGCAATGTCCGAAACAGGATCATTGCGACCTACGATCGATGTGGAACATGGTGGAGACAGCGTGATCCTTCTCCCACCCGAGTTCTCCGGATCTTGGGAGTGTGGCCGTGGCTGGCGTCACAGCGCGAGGCGGAGGGTCTCCCAGGCCTGGCTCCTGCAGGCCCGAGCCCGGCCTCGAAGTCTCCCCTGAAACAGCCCGGCCTGGCTCCCAGGCTGGCGGGTGTGAGTGGAGCTGTGCCGTCACTGGGACGCCACCCCCGTCTGTGGCGTGGGAGCTTTGCTCTTCGCTCAAGAGCAGAACTGGAGAGAACCCCGGTGCTGTCGGCCCATTTGACGGGTTTCTCGTCCACGTTTGATTCTGGAGGCCAGTGTCTCACCGGCTGGCCAGGACCTCAGGCCCTGGCATTCAGGGCATGTAGCGGCCTCTCTGCGGTCCTGCCCTCGGGGATGGGCGCTGGCCGCGGGTCTCCAAGTGTCCACAGGACGGCTTTGCTGTTCCCGAAGCCAGACCGCAAGGGGGCGCCCGAGCACACGCAGCTTCCCTCTGGGCAGCCAGAGAGGAGGCGACCGGCCCCTTGAGGTTTCCCTATAAAAGGCGAAGACAGAGCCGCTCCCTTCCCAGAGCTGCTACGCTTCTGTGGACCGCATCCTTCTGTCTGCAACCATGAGTGCCCTCTGAGGAAACTGTGCTCTGAGGAGACCTTGGGTCCTCCGAGAAAACCTTACGCTCTCTGTGGAAACCTGCATTGTGCGGTGGGGACGGCGCTCTCTAAGGAAACATTGTGTCTCTTTGGGGCAACCTTGTGTCCTCTGAGGAAACCTTGTATCTCTGAGGAAGCCTCAGGTCTTCTGAGGAAAGAGTGTCTCTGAGGAGACCTTGTGCACTAAGGAAACTTTGTGCTCGCTGAGGAAAACCCGTGTCTTTGAGGAAACCTCTGGGTGTCTGAGGAAACCTGGTGTCTTGAGGAAACCTTCGAACCTCTAAGGAATCTTCCTTGTGCTCTCTGGGGAAACGTGTGCCCTCTGTGGAAATCTTTGTCTCTGAGGAAACCGTGTGTCTCGGAGGAAACACTTGAGTCTCCCAGGAGACCTTGAACTCACCGAGGAAACCTCGTGTCCTCCGTGAAACCTTTGTGCTGTCGAGGAAACTTTGGACCTTCTTGAGAAAACCCGTGCCCTCTGAGGAAACTTCATGCTTCCCTCTGAAGAAATCCTGTGTCCTTTTGGGAAGACTTGCGCTCTGAGGGAAACTTTGCCGTCGGAGGAGGCCTTGTGTCTCTAAAGACGCCAGTGTCCTCTGAGGAAACCTAGTGACTTCGAAGGAAACCTTATGTCTCCGAGGAAATAGTGTCTCTGAGCAAACCTTGCATCCTCTGAGGCGACCGGCGCAATGAAGAGACCTAGTGTCGTCTGAGGAAAGTTTATGGATCTCGAGGAAATGCATGCCCACTGAGGAAACTCAGTGCTCTGCGGAAACCTGGTCCTCTCTTAGAAAACCTCCTGTACGCTGAGGAAACCTTGTGTCTCTGAGGAAGCATTGTGTATTTAAAGAAAATTTGTGTCTCTAAGGAAACCTTGAGTCCTCCGAGGAAACCTGGTGTCTGTCTCTGAGGAATCCTTGCATCTCCAAGGAACTGTAGTGTCTCTGAGGAAGCCTTGTGTCCTCTAAAGACAGCTCAAGTCTCTGAAGACACCTTGTGACCTCAGAGAAGACCTTGTATCTCAGAGGAAACCTTATGTCTCTGAGGAATCCTTGATTCTCTGAGGAA
Organism: Carlito syrichta; assembly: GCF_000164805.1. Lineage (NCBI taxonomy): Eukaryota > Metazoa > Chordata > Mammalia > Primates > Tarsiidae > Carlito > Carlito syrichta. The sequence continues at coordinate 60,035 of NW_007231894.1, read as the reverse complement.
ACCTTGTGTCTCTGAGAACCTTGTATCTCTGAGGAAACCTTGTGTCCTCTAAGGACAACTTGTGTCTTTGAGGAATCCTTTCATCTCCGAGGAAACCTTGTGTCTCTGAGGGAGCTTTTTGTCTCTAGGCAAATCTTGTGTCTCTGAGACAACCTGGTGTCTCGGAGGAAATCTTTTGTCTCCGAAGAAGCCTCGTGTCACGTCTCTGGGGCTCGTGAAGCCTCGTGTCTTGTGTTCTTCGGAATCCGTGTGTCTTTGAGGAAACCTTGTGTTTTGCAAGGGTCGGAGAAGGGAAAAGTACCCTGCAGGGAGAGGGAACGGCGAGGGAAGCAGGGGTGGCCCAGGGCCCGGCTGGCGTCGGGAGCGTGTAGGGTCACGTGGATGGGGAAATCCTCCGGGAAGCTGGGAGCAGAGCCGCGGAGGCACCGCGAGCCTGGAGCCCTGTGCTGCTGCGGCGGGGGATCCAGGGCTGGGTCCGCCTGTGGCCGGGGACAGGCTGGGTGGTCTACCCTGCGTGGAGGACCCTGTGGGCCCCCAGCCTGCTCGCCGTGGCCACGGACTGGCTGCAAGGGCCTCGTGCCGCAGGGTGGGGACAAGGACACCGCGCTGGTGGGGCCGGTCCTGGGCGCCAAGGTACCACACACGTGCGCCCCGTGGCACCGGCAAGAGGCGCCCTCCAGGACGGGCCCTGACCTCTCCCAGCCCGTGGCCGCGGGAGACGGAGCCAGGCATGGAGCAGATGGAGGAGGCTGGGCCGGAGGAGGCCGGGTGGGAGGAGGCCAGGGTGGGAGGCCCTGGGCGTTGTGCACATCAGCCAGTGCGGCACCCGGCCTGTCCATGCCGTCCTCCCCCGAGGCCCTCTCCCACTGCAGGGGCCGTCCGAGCCAGGAAGTCGGGTCGCCTGGGGGTGGCCACCCCTCTTCCACGTCTGAGTTGTCGCTCTAGGGACCTCTTTGAGTGAGGTCAGCAGTGTTTGTCTTCTGTGGCGGCACACGTCACGCCATACAACGTCCTCAAGGTCCACCGCTATTGCGGTGGTGTCACACAAGGCAGACGCATGCGCCACGGCATGGGCACACTGCGCGCAGCTGTCCACTCACTGCCCGCGTACACTCGCCTTTGCCTTGAACGGGGCTGTGTGCACTCCGTGTGCTTGAGACCTGGGGGTGTGTGCCGCGAGTGGGACCGCCAAGTCACGTGGTGACCCTGTGGAATGTCTGGAGGCGCCGCCGCTGTTTCCATGGGGCCGTGCGTTTTACGTTCCCGCCAGCCCACGCAGGCCCACAGAGCTGCCATGCATGCGGGCACTCCCAGCAGAGGCTGGTGTCCCCTCAGCCTGGGCTCCAGGCAGAGGCCCTTGCAGGCGGATGGGTGTCGGCACACGGTGCAGGACCACGCTGCTGCCTGCCACTGCTGCACCGCCTTTGTGGGCCTCTAGGGAGGGTCCAGGGTGACAGGGCCAGGGCTATAAAGCAGCAGACTGGGAGGCATCCAGGAGGGTGGGCAGGGGTCCCAACTGCCCAGGGGCCCCATCTCTACCCACAGCTCCAAACAGCGAGGCAGTCCCGTTGCAGACCTGCGGAAGCGGTCCCTGCGGTCCCTCCACGGTAGACCTGGCCCTGCCCTGCCGACCCCCCATGGTAGACCTGAACCCTGTCCCAAAGACCCTTCATTGCAGACCTGTCTGTCTCTGTAGACCTCCACTGCAGACCTGGGCCCCATCCCCACAGACCCTCCATTGTAGACCTGGCCCTGGTCCCTGTACACCCTCCATTGTAGACCTGGGCCCTGTCCCCATAGACCCTCCATTGTTGACCTTGTCCCTGTCCCCTTAGAGCCGCTTGTGTGTTTGGACACCCTACCTTCGGAACTGGTGGGTTGACCCTCTCATGGAGCAGGGCTGTTTGCCCGGGGAGCTGTGTGGGTGGCCTTTGTCATTTCATATGGGCTTCATCTTCCAGGTTCTGCCTGCTGAGAATTAGGGCTTCTCTACAGTCTTCTTGTTCGGCGCTGGAAATTCTGATTCACTGACACTGAGCGTCAGTGATGCTTCTAAAAATGGCCCGTGTTGCACTGAGTCAGTGGTGAACGGAGGCATTGGTTGCGTTCGTCCTCACGGAGTGGGAAGGAATGAGTCATCCTGCCCTACACCGGGGCTGGGGAAGGTTCTTGGACTCCAGAGCCACAGTGGGCTGGCCCCCCCATTCACGGAGCTGGCTCTGACTCCCCAGGTGGTAGACGCACCTGTCGCTACCCAGGTGGGAGCCGCCGCCTGCCATTAGCCGGGGCTCGTGAGGCAGCTGGGCCTGGTGTGGTCGGGAGACGCACCCCCCGAGGGAGACCCGCCGGCTGTCGCCTGGCCTTGCTCGCTGATGGCCTCTGCAGACGGGCTTTGTCCAGAGATGCTGCCTCCCACCACCCGGCCGGGGTCCTCATCTTCAGCACAAAGTACACTCTGGCTTTCCGGACGCAGACTCACTCTCCCCCATCTCTGTTTCTCCCAGGATGGCGTCCAGACCACAGACTCCGGGTCTCCTGAGGGCCGTGTTCAGATGAACACCTTCTGCCCTAGGCCCCGGCCCGCAGATCCCTGACACGCCCTGCATCCCGGAAGCTGCCCGGAATGGCTGCCCGTGTCCCTGTCCTGTGTGGCCCTCGCGGCTGCCCGCGAGGCTGCCGGGCCCGGGGGACGTGGGGTCGCTTGCTTGTCTTGGGAATCCAACGTGGCGGGACTGAGGTTGGCATCTGGACAAGCAGAGCTGAGGCTGGCATTGGAGAGCGGATCGTGCATTTGGGAGGGGGCCCCGGGAGCTGTGGCGGCAGGGATGGGAAGGTGCCTTGTGCACAGTTTGATGGTGTGGGCAGTGCCCGCCTGCGGGGCCTCGGGGGACCGTGAGAAGCACGCCCCTCAGAGAGGAGTCTGGGGTGTCTGCCCACCCACTCCTGCTCCATGGAGTTCCCCAAGGACCCCCTCCTGGGGTCAGGAGAGCCCCCGGCCAGAGCTGGCTCTGGAGAGGCCAGGAGGTCGGGTGGGACCCAGGGTCCGGCGGCCCCTTCCCGCCACCTCCACCACTTGGCCCTTGCGCCCAGAAGGGGGTGTGGCCGCACCCACCCTGCCACCATCAGCCTCGCCTCCCAGAAGGCGCCAGGGCTGACTGCTGTGGGTTTGGCAGCCTCACATGGGGAAGGCCGCTCGTGGAGTGAGGTTTCCCGCAGACACGTCCCGCGCAGGTTGGCACACACGCAAAGCGCCACAGAGCAGGCGGCCGGCTCAGCCTGAAACCCACCTTTCACAAGGGGAAGAACCTTCCCAGCCTCTCGCCTCCTCTGCAGCCACGGTAGGCGGCCGACCGCTCTGAGTGCCTCCCTGGCTGCCCGCCAGGCCTTGGAAACAGCTTCTGTGGCTACGATCGGCCGCGCGGCAGCTGATTATCAATAATCCAGGAGAGGCACGCCGCCTCCAGGCCAGGGCCGGGTGGCCTCACCGGAAGATGGCCCTGTCTGCTGGCGAGCGCTCTCACTTGGATTTTTCAGCGAATCCGGTGAGCCTTTCTGGCTTCGTGGCTGGTGGGATCTCCTGCCTGGCATCAGGCACGGGCCGCGGCACCTCTGAGTCCAGTCGGAGACAGAAAAGGCCAACGCTGGCCAGGGGTCTTGAGGCCGAACCCAAACCCCCGGCAAGCAGCGGCCCAGGGAGTCTGGACTGGGCCTGGGCTCGCTCCGAGAGGCACGAAGGGGATCGTTCAAGCAGAGGAGCTGTGCCGAGGAGGAGCAGGAAGCACCAGGACTTGGTTCAGACTCCGTGGCTCTTGTGGGAGCTCCGAGGAAGCGCCGTTTCCCGGCCTCCTTCTGGGCTTGCCGGCTGACTCCGGGGACCCCCGCTGGGCTGCCCTCAACCGGGCGCCTGGGTGCCCAGGGCTGACCTCGCAGTGTAAGGGGCTGCCGCGTCCACCAGGTCCCAGGAGGGCCTCCTTCCTACCGACAGCATCAACTGGGGCCAACGTGCACCAAAGGGCATGACTTGATTTCTACTGCTCTGCTGTGAATTGAAATCACAAGTTCAGAAGATGAAAGTGTACCACGAGCCGTGTTTCCTACGTGGTCTCTACTACACGGGGCACGGGTTCCTGCCTGCGGGGTCGTCTCAGTGGTGTGGGAAGCCTGTGGCAGGGACAGGGCGGCGGCGATGGCACGTGCTGACGCTGCCGTCCTGAGCGCAGGGCTGCCTGGGCCCGTCCCCAGCTCTGGCCGCTGCACCCGCCCCAGCAGTGGCACCGGTTATGCGCAGGCCCTCAGGCAAGTGTGTCAGAAAGAGCTTCCCCGCGAGCAAACTACTCCCTACTTCCAATCAGGGCCAGAATGAGGGTAAGGGCCTGGGGTTTGCCCCAGGGCACGGAGGCATCTGGGAGGGAAAATAATAACAGTCTCGGAGAAGACGCAAGACGTTCGGCCCGGCTGCCGCCCTCCCGCCTCATTTCCAAGTCACCCCAGCAGCAGGAGCCCACGGAGGCCCAGGGAGGGCCCTGCTGCTACTGATACGCTGACCACAGTGAGGACGTCACCTCGCGCCAATAGGAGCGCAGACGCCCAGGCTGCCAAGGCTCCCCGTGGGCACGCTGCACTTAAGGTCTCACTGACCCACGGGCCCGTGACGTCTGGGGCCGTGTCCTGGGGGGCTGGCCCTCCCCCACGGACCCTCCTCCTGACTTCAGCAGAGCTCGGGCTCTGCCTTCTGCTGGGGCTAAGCAACCTCCTTCCTGCCGAGAGGGCCTTCCTTCAGGAACTGCTGGGGTGACACACACGCTTTTATTTTGGACCGACAGCTTCATTCTTCTAAAAAACCACCCCTGACACCCGCAGGTGTTAAACGCTGGCGCTGCCTGGCGATCCGGCTCTGCTTTCTAGAATGAGTGACTTGGCTCGAAGGAAGAGCATCTCCTGCAACTCAGGACGGCAGCCGGGCTTTTGTCGGCTGCAGAGCCCCCCACAGGCCGCAGCTGCCGGGACAGCACAAGGCACAGGCCATCCGCGGCTCACCGGCCCAGTCCCCTCTCACACCCACGCCGCCCGGGCCCTGGCTCCCGCCCGCTCCCGCTTCCACCCCACATCCCCGCGCCGTCAGAGGGGCTGGCTTCTTTAGAGAATCACGTTACGCCCTGCCCAGATGCCCCCAGTAGCATCCGTGACTCTCAGGACAAGCCCAGAGTTCTCTGTGTGTTCTGGAGGGATCTGGGGGGCCAGGCCTCTGCCCATCCCCCCAGCCAGGCTCAGGCCGATCCCACGCCAGCCTGGGCAGCCCGGGCCCACCGGGTCCCTCAGCACCCCCTGCCCCGCAGCGCCTCTGCCCCACGTTTTCCCTGCGCCCTGGCTCGTTCTCCGTGTGACAGATCTGTTTGTCTGTTGCGTGTTCAGGGCGGGCTCGCCACTGCCAGGCTCAGGCACACACAGGCGCTCTGTGAGTCGAGCAAATGCCTGAACCTTCAGCATGCTATTTTAGGTCCTGGCCCTGGGCTCCGTGTGATCGCCCTCAGGTTGGAGCCCCGGGTGGCGGCTTGCCTCTCGGGCACTTCCTTCTCACCCCACGTGGGTGCAGTCTGGGGTCAGCGAGGTACGAAGCCCACATTCACTGATGAAGCTGAATCTCGCCAGGTTCGGCCTCTCGCCTGTCAGGATCGTTTCGGAGACCATCCAGCACGGCAGATAATCCGCCAGAGTCTGCTGGCACGGATTCAAGGGGCGCTTGCCTTGTCTGACTCCAGAGTCAGAGCCCTGTGAGTGGCACAGAGCAGGAGTCCGAGTGGACGCCGACCTCGAATGGGGGGTGAGCCTGCTGCATCTTGACCCAGCCAGCGCCACCCAAGACAGAACAGGAGACGCTGTCGTGAGTTGGTTAAAAGAAGCAGATAACGGCTGGGCTCAGTGGCTCAGCCTGTAATTCCAGCACTTTGAGAGACCGAGGTGAGTGGATTGCCTGAGCCAGCAGGTTCGAGACCCGCCCAGGCAACATGGCAAGACCTCGTCTGTACAATAAATCAAAAACTAGCCGGGCGTGGTAGCACACACCTGTACTTCCGGTGACTTGAAAGGCTGAGGCGAAAGGATCACCGGAGCCCAGTAGGTCGAGGCTGCTGTGGCTGGGGACGTGCCACTGTACTCCAGTCTGGGCAACAGAGTGAGACTCCAACTCAAAAAATAAAAATAAAGAAAGAAGCAGGTAAAATTAAATATGATGAAATAGTTTGTGGAAACCAACCCATAATACCCATAATATTGTCATTTCAACATGCAATCGCTGGAACAATGTAAGCAACACGCAAGCAATGTAAAAATCATTAATGAGCGTTTTCATGGTTTTTTGGGGGCAAAGTCTTGGACCCGGGTGTGTGCTTGACCCCGCTGGCCCCTAGTGGGTCCGGCCCCCACCTGCGCATCCTCAGTCTTGCCCCCAGCGAGCTGGCCCCAGAGTCTGCCACCCCGGCCCACCACACGCCCTCGGCCTCCTCTCCCACTCACGCCTCGGTGCCTCAGGCCGTCTCCAGGGCACCGCCGGTCCCCACCTGTAACCCCTCTGCACACAGGTGGGCCGTGTAGACTCGCAGGAAGCCTGCCCGGGTGGGGCAGAGGCCCAGCCCTGGCCACCCACCGCCTCAGGCAGCCTCAGCAGGCTGGGGTCTGAGGGTGCCCTGGCTGCAGGCCGGGAGCCAGTGAGCAGCGTGGGGCTCCGTGGCTGCCTCTTCCTGCAAGCAGTGCAGCCCCGGCACCTGGCCCAGCAGCCTGGCAAGGGTCTGCAGACCTGCGAGCCCACCTCCCCGTCTCCACCTTCCTGGCACCTTGCCGATGGAAGCCCCAGGCCAGGCCGGTGGGTGTCTTAACAGGCGCGAGCACATTGCAGATGGTGCCTGCGTCGTGATCTTGAAAAACCCTCAGAGAAAAAGGTCGCTTGGCCCCTGGCACGATGGAAAAGCAGCCCACATAGATGTCTCCCTCGTGGTCACAGGGGGTCTTTTGCATGACCAACTCCAGATCCGGTCGGGAGCCGTCGTTCCCCGTGGTGTCGTCTCCTAAGACTCTTGTAAGTCGTCTCTCCTTTGCTCTGTGGGCTTTTTGTTTTTGTCATTGCCTTGAAGAAACTGGGCCCGTCGTCCTATGGAGTGGCCCACCTTCTGGATTTATTCCCGACAAGGTATGTAGGATAATCCTCGTTTGGCAAGTAGCCCTCTCCCCTGCTCTGAGATTCCGTAAATGTTTCCTGCCCCAGCATGGCGGGTGTGGCTGTGACGTGCGTCGTCCCGGGGGGGGGGGGGCATGTCTCTCTCTGGGCGCTCCCCTGGGTGGCCACTGCCACACACGGCTCAGGCCAAAGCTGAGACAGCCACAGAGCTGCCCAGGTCCTCCTCACCCTGTGGGTGTGAGTAGAGGATTACTGCGCCAAGTGGCAGAGGTCCAGGGTCGTTAGGCAGCATCACTGTGTCCAGTGCTAACTAACGGGGTGGCTTCTGCCTGGTGGTGCGTGGCTGGTTTCCACCTCCCACGTTTCCTCTCAGCTGGAGGCAGCTGTAAAGATTTGATGCAACATGGGGAGGGGGCAGCAAGAGCAAGAAATCGTGTTCCAAGCTGCCTCCGGTGGTGGCAAATGAGGTTTTTCTGTTTTGTCTTGTTTGTTGTTTTTCCTTCTTATTTTTAAGTGCATGTCATGAACTCATGGTATCGTTAGATTCGGTGTGTTTCAGCCGACACAGCAATGGCTCTGTTTGCCTTCAGTCTTCCCATCATCGACAGTGGGACCCTCTGACGGCGGTGCTTCTGTTCTTGTCCGTCTTACGAGTCTTTGCCGTCTCATTTGATTTCCGGGACACAGAGGCGTCTCGGCCCATCTTTCTTCTTCCCTGGCCCACGCCCGGGCCCAGCCACCACTCCCAGGCCCCTCCTCCCTTCTTCCAGAGGGCGTGACAGCTAGCGACCCGAGCCCCAGTGTTGGGGCCGTCACTCCCACTCTGTCACTGCTGTAGGCCCCTCAGGCCAGATCGAGAGAAAAAAAGGTTGCGCGTCTGTATTAGTATTTGCAACCCAAACTTGACACTCTAGGGCTTTTCCTTTCTAAGGTGTTATATCGAGATATTTGCCTTAGTCTCCTCAGGCTGCTGTAACAGAACGTGCAGACTGGGTGACGCAGGCACAGCAGACACTTGCTTCTCCCGGGTCTGGAGGCCGCAAGTCACAGTGCCGGCAGACCAGGTGTCAGGTGAGGACCCCAGAGAGGGCACCTTCTCGCCGGGTCCTCACAGGGTGGGAGGGTCGAGGGAGTGTGCCGGGGCTTCTTTCACAGGGACGCCAAGCTCACTTGTGGGGGCTCTGTCCTCGACCTCCCAGGGGCCCACCTCCACCAACATCAGTCTACCACAATCTCTCTCTCTCTCTCTTTTTTTTTTTTTTTTG
>NW_007231894.1:26820-51421 GCF_000164805.1 Carlito syrichta | reverse complement strand
TGAGGTCTCGCTGCCCAGGCGGGTCTCGAACCTGTGGGCTCAGGCAATCCACTCACCTCAACCTCCCAAAGGTGCGGAATTACAGGCTGAGGCACCAAGCCCAGCATCTCTCTCTTTTTTAACACAGAAGAATCTTGTCTATTTTAAGGTTTCCCTTAATTACCTGCTTTCCCAATTCACTGAGTGTTGCATCATTTGCTTAATTCAGGGGGTATCAGTCTGCTGTTGCATGTATTGACTCATAAAAGGAGTTTCAACACTCTGTGAGCGTTCCAGTTGCTCCATGTACCCATCAACACTTGGTATTGTTGGTGTTTATGTTTTAGCCATTTAGTGGGTATATAGTATGTAGTATATATAATGGGTATATAGTCATCTCTCATTGCGGTTTTCATGGGCATGTGCTCAATTTGCATAGCACTAAGCGTATTTTCTGGTGTATATTGGCAATTTATGTATTTTATTTTATGAAGTATCTATTCAAAAATTTTCTCCAGTTTAGAAAATGGAGGTATTGTCTTATTAGTAAGTTGTAAGAGTCATTTATATGTTCCAGGTGCAAGTCCACCGTCAGAGATGTGTGACTGGGTGTGGGCAACATTGTCGTCTCTGTGTGACTTCTGTAACTGTACACAGTGGTATGGTGTCTGTGAGTCCCTTTGTGGTTTAGGGTGGGGCTTTTAGTGCAGGCCGTGGTACTTGCAGGGACAGGATGCCAGGGTGGCCAGTCTTAGGGTCCCAGTGGTGGCGACAGTGGGCTGAGAGCGCCTGACCTTGGCCCAGGGTGGCATAACCTGGTGCTGGTGTTAGCGGGTCCACACAGGCTGATTCTTGGGCCTCAAGGAGAATTCCTCAGACGCTGTAGTGGCAGCAGTGGACTGGGGGGGGCGGGTGAATTCTTGGACCCCTGAGAAGCTGGCGTGGTGTGGATGATGGCAGTGGCGGGACCGCCTTCAGGCCCCAGGTCACATGTGCAAGAGGAAACCAGTTGTGGTGGCAGCCACGGGGCGAATGGGTTCAACCTTGGGGCCCTGGGAGGAGTGCCCAAGTGCCAGGGGTGATGGACGGGGCTGGGCAACTCCTGTCCCCTGGACTGCAAGCTCAGGCATGAAGGGCTGTAAAGCTTGGCCAGCTGAGCTGTCCTCAGGCCCCCAGTGGCTCGTCCAGACCTCGGCCATGGCTGGCATACGCAGGGCAGCCTCCAAGCCCCAGACAGGCAAAGCCCTCGCGACAGGGACTGGCGGGGCTGTATTCAGGGGCAGAAGCATAGGCTGCTGGCTAAGGAGTGTGCACAACGCTCACGCCTCAGCACCCACAGCACACTCACCGCAGTCCTGGGAACACTCCCGCTTCCGCCCTGGTGGCATTCACACCTCAGGCCCATCCACACTCACACCTCGTCCCCAGTAGCTCTCGCACCTCCACGCTGGCCGCGCTCACACCTGAGCCCCGGCAGCAGTCCCTTCTCGGCCCACGCGGCTTGCGTCTCAGCCCAGGCTGAAGCAACCCACACCTCGCCCCTGTGCTGTTGGGCCCCAGGACAGTGCTCAGTTGGGGCAGGGCTCTTAAATCGCACCTGGCTGTGGCCGCTCAGGTCTCCGGGAGCATGTGGGACCCAGTGTGCACCCGCCCCTGGGGCGGGGCCGTCGTGTGAGCTCCCAGAAGCTCCCTGAGTTCGCTTCCGGCCTGCAAGAGGCAAGGGGCTCCCTCGTGGCTGGGACTTTCAGGGGGCCATGGTGGGAACTGGGCCACCCAGGACCTCTCACCTACCCAGTCCTTGCATCCAGGGACTCTTGTCCTGGCCGAGCAGGCTGCTCTGCTCGCCCACCTCACTCCCTGCTTCGGTGCTTCCTGGGACATTTCCGTGGACTTCCGGTGTTCTTGCTTGGATGATCTGTTCAAAGGGTGATTATCCACTCACTGTTTCCGTTCTTCTTTGGAGGAGGCGAGTAGGGATGCCCCTACTCGGCCATCTTGAAGCCCCCCTCCCCTGCTTGTTGTTTTAAGCAGAAATAGGATGGCAGTGCACACACTGCTTTATACTCCGGCTTTTCTGTTATCGTTACATCACAGCCAGGCTTCCGTGTCACTGAAGTCTTGAGGCCCTCTCCCTCGCCTCTTTACTAATGCACTGATGCTGACTAAGGAGTGTGCACAACGCTCACACCTCAGCACCCGCAGCACACGCACCTCAGTTCTGGGAGCACTCGCACTTCCACCCTGGCAGCGTTCACACCCCAGCCCCATCCGCGTTCAGCTCAGCATCCTCCTGACTCGCCCCCAGCCCCAGGGACTCACACCACAGCCCCATCCACACTCGCACCTGAGCCCCAGTGGCACTCACACCTCTGCCGCAGAAATATTCACACCTCAGCCCTCCCACCTCCCTTCCTTCCTACTTCTGGCTTTCCCCCGACTCTGATTCTTCCTCAAAACTTATCTGTAGAGTTGATTCCACTCCTAAGCCACCTGGACACGGCAATGTACACACAGGAGACAGAGGTCATGTCTCTGTGCTCAAGGAATTCAGCATCACACCAGGAGAAGAGACACAAGAGCTGTGACTATCTGGAGATCAACAGCACAGGGCAGACAAGCTCCTTGCGGGTGGGATGAGCCATGCAAGCATAGAGTGGGCAGGGAGGGGGGGAAGTTGTTTAAAAAAATTAACTCTGGGTTCTCACTCGCTTCACCTCTTCGGTGATTTAAAGCTTGGACTGATTTGTGGGGCAGTTTTTCTCTCTGCTTTGAAAAGACAGTCTTGCCGAGCTTGAGCCGCAAAATCTGCCGCTGTCCTGTTGCCAAGGTCAGCCAAAACAAATTCGTGACGCTACTAAAAATTCACCCACTTAAAAACACCAAGCAGAAGATAACCTACCTGTCCGCCCCTGCATGTTGATAACACACAGTTATTGGACGCCTGAAAGTGTGGAAGTGAGAGTTTTGCATGGGGGATGGCAGGCCCGGGGCGGGGGACCAGCCGGGGAAAGCGCTCCCTCCCAGTGGCGTGAGAGGCAGAGCCAGGCCAGGGCTGGTCCTGGGGGCGTCTCTGCCCTCCAGGCCTAGTCTTGTCTTTACTGCGTCTGCTGGGGCTGAATTACGTCTCCGTGCTTTTCCTCTCCTCCAGGTCATCTCGTGTTCTATCCCGTCATCAACAGGTAATCGTGTTACAAGTCAGAAAGCTTCAGGTGTGCCGGTGGGTGTGGGTCTGTCTCTGGCCCTCGGTCCCATCCTGGCGGCCTCCTCCTGACCCAACAGCCCCGCTGGCCGACCCCTCACTTCGCAGGCCTTGCCGCTGGGCCAGTCCTCCCGCCGGGTTTTCCTTCAGGAGTGCCTTAACTGCTCTGGGTCCTCTGCCTTTCCACAGAGACATGATAACTAGCCCACCCATCGAAGTCCACAGAAGTCCCTCTTGGGATCCTGATTGCAACCACACTGGATCTATGTGTCGGTTTGGGGGAAATAGCATCTTTGTTAACTCGAGTCTGCCTAGCCATGGATATATCTCTCTCTTTTAGGGTGTTACTTAATGATTCCAGGAAGTTTAAAAATGTGTTCCTACTGGTCTTGCAAATAACTTAGGAGATGTATTTGTAGTACAGGGGCCCCAGATACGTATACGTTTTTTGCCAAATACCAAATGGTGGGTGTCACAACAGGTATTTGGCCCAAGATATGACTATAGCTGAATACCAGAAAACTAAATAAATGTCTGAAACACAATAAGTAGAATATTTTATCAAAAATTTATTTTATGAAAAATGTTTCAATTTCGCTACTAAAAGCTTAATGTCAGATGTTTAGGTTTGATGTGACAGTGTAGAAACAATCAGTCTTCAGAAGTGACAGCTGGCACTTCTACTGCTCTTGCAGTTAACAAACTTTTTTTGTTGTTTGCACGACCCTTTCTCCCAAGTTAGGTGATAGGAAAAAGCAAGGCATTTTTTCAGGTATATCACTTTTTTCTCTAAAATGTACATCTTCACATGTTTACTGTATTTATTAGTCAGATCTTTTCTTCCTAGAGAAATTTTGAAGTGGCAAAGGTAACAGTATGCTTTCAGTGTATCTTAGTAAGATGTGAAGAATTCCCAAACGGTGCTTTTTTCTCAAAGCTCTCACGGTTTAAATGAAATTAAGTGACTGAAAATTAAATGCTTGTTTTAAAGATTATTTTGTTCAATGTGTGAGTGCTGGTATGGCAGACAACTTCATGATGGTTTTTACAGCTAATGTGTTCTCTTAATATTCATATTAACTTGCAGTCTTTCCCCTTATATATTTAGCTATTTGGAAACTTTTAATCATTATTTTTGTCATAAGATTAATTGCTCTCACAACATCATTAATTATTGCAGAATTTTACTCTTGCAATAGTAAATACGCAGTTTTACTACAAACAACAACTCGACACACAAAGTATCTAAGAAGATTTCCTCCAAGTTTCATCTAGAATGTTTACCTACATTTGAAAAAATAAATATTTAGATATTAGCAATAATATCCAACAACACAGTTCACATTACTAATGTCTTAAGACAATTAGTAATGATGTTGGCCTGTACAGCTACATGATCATACACAAGTTCAAGAATATTAAAAAAAGAGCATGAAAGCAGACATCTGGTCTTCTCACATCCAAAGTCAAAGAGCAGATTTGGGCCCAAAATAGCAGTTGAAGGTCATCTTGGTGCAGAGTACTAGATGCCTAATTAATTAACTCATTTAATTTTAATTGGCAAATAATATATATATATATGAATGGGGTACAGTGTGCTGTTCTGATCTGTGTGTACATTGTAAAGACTCAGTAAAGCAAATTCATATATCCATCACCCCACCAACTTACTTTTTTATGGTGGGAACATTAAAAAAATCTATTTTTTTTTTAGCAGTCTTATTATATACAATGCATTATTAATTGTGGTCACCATGCAGTGCCATAGAGCACGAAAACTTATTTCTTAGGCTAACTGACGTTTTTACACTTGAACAACATCTGCCGTTTCCAAATCCCTCCCCGCTTCTGTCCCTGGTAACCAACCACCTTTCTGCTCCCTGTTTCAATGAGATCAGCATTTTTAGATCCTATGTGTAAGTGAGATCACACAGTGTTGTCTTTCTGTGTCTGGCTTATTTCAACTGGCATAATGTCCACCCATTCCATCTTTGTTTTCAAGAATGGCAGAATTTCCTTCCTTTTATTTATTTATTTTTGGAGTTAGAGTCTCACTCTTGTCACCCAGGCTGGAGTGCAGTGGCACGCTCATGGCCACTGCAGCCTTGGCCTGCAGGGCTTAGGTGATCCTTCCGCCTCAGCCTTCCAAGTAGCTGGAACTACAGATGCACGCCACCATGCCCGGCTAGTTTTTGTTATTTATTGTAGAGGCGAGGTCTCACCAAGTCGCCCAGGCTTGTCTCAAACTCCCCAAAGCGATGACAGGCTGAGCCACCACACCCAGCCAGAATTTGCTTCCTTTTGAGGCAAATGGTACAATGATGTGAAAGCGATCTGCATTCAGTACACTTTCGACTCGTGACGGGGCTCCGTCCTGACAATCCCATCATATGTCGAGGCGCATCTGTATACCCAGAAGTGGGATTGCTAGACGATATAGAGGGTCTAGTCTCAGTTTTTTAGGAGCCCCCTTGTTATTTTCCAAAATGACTGCTCATCTCCGTTCCCACTAACAGCGTGCAAACCTCATGACTACATAGGTTCCTTTACCCTGCTACTTTTGTATTGTAGTTGTCTTATACATTACATCTCCATACATTGAAAAAACAAGTCAGACCATGTTATGACTTTTGCTTTCAGCCATCAAACATATTTTAAAGAACACAAGAGGCAAAAACGAGTCTACTGCAGTCCCTTCTTATCCAGTTTTGCTTTCTGCAGTTTTAGAAACCTGCGGTCAACCATGGTCAAAAATGTTATAGGAAAATTCTAGAAACACACAACTCGTAAGTCTTAAATTGCACACCACTCTGAGTAACATGGTGAAGCCTTGCCCAGCCCACTTCACCCAGCCCGGGACGTGAGCCTTCCCTTTGTCCAACATGTCCACACTGTCTATGCCACCTGCCCATCGGGCACTTAGTAGCTTCTCAGTTATCGAGTCAACTGTTTTGGAATAACAGTGTTCATGTTTAGGTGACCCTTATTTTACTTGATAATGACCCCAAAGCACAAGAGTAGTGATGCTGGCAATTCGGATATGCCTAGGAGAAGCCAGGATGTGCCTCCTTTAAATGAAAAGGTGAATGCTCTTGATTTAATAGCACAGGTAAAAAATTTTATGCAGAGGTTCATAAGATCTATGGTAAGAACAAATCTTCTGTCCGTGAGGTTGTGAAGAAGGAAAAAGATATTTGTGTTTGTTTTGCTGTCGCACCTGCACCTGCAAAAGTTACAGCCAAAGTGCATAAGTAGTTAGGATGGGAAAGGCATTATATTTGTGGGTGGAAGACATGAACAGAAAGGTGTTCCCCTCTACAGCAATCAGGTGCAGTCCCGTCTGTGGTTTTAGGCATCCACTGGGGGTCTTGGAACGTGCCTCCTGTGCATAAGGGGGGGCTACTGTATTAAATTTACCCAGATGTTTGAGTTTCTTTCTCGTATTATTTCCTTCTGTTAGAAGAATGCCTGCTAGCATTTATTCGGGAGCAGGTTTGTTGACAAGGAATTCTTTCAGCTTTGCTTCATCTGATGATGGCTTTATTTTCTCTTCATTCCTATTTTTTCACTGGATATAAAATTGTGGGTTGACCATCCTTTTCTTTCAACACATTAAAAATATTCCACCTTTTTCTCGCCCCCTTGGTTTCTGATGATAAGTCACTTGAATCTTTGTTTCCCTATAAGTAATATGTCATTTTACTCTGGTTGCTTTCAATGTTCTTTGTTTGCCTTTAGTTTTCAGGTGTTTAATGATGATGTGTCTGGATGTGCGTTTCTTTAGGCTTATCATATTTTGGGTTCACTGTGCTCTCTAAAACTAAAAAAACACTGAGGTTTAGGTCTCATGTCAAATGAAATTTTTCAGACATCATTTCTTCTCATGATTTTTTTCCCCCTGCATTATAATCTTCCTTTTCTTCTTCTGGGACTCTGGTGGCGTGAATGTTAGACATTTTGATGTCCCACAGGTGCCTGAAACTGTCAATTAAAAACTATTTTTCTCTCTGTTGTTCAGATTATGTAATTCCTATTGATTCTTCTTCAAATTTACTATCTCCTTCCTCTGTCATCTCCATTCTTCTGTTGAGACTACTCAGTGAGGTTTTAGGTTTTCCATGGTTATATAAACTTTTCCATTTGGTTCTTGTTGGGATACGCAGTCTCATGCGTACAGTCTCTGATCGCCTTTTGGCTACGTAAAAATGGGCCGCGGGCCTAGAACATTCCCTTACCAAGAGAGAAAGAACCCGGTGTCTTTCCCATTCTCCAGCTCCATGTGTGCTCCTTTGCTCTGCTTAGGTATGTCAACGGCCCTCCGAAGTGCCTCCAGCTGGCAGTATTTTAAACTCTGCGGGGAAGAGGGAGGCGTCTTTTTACTGCAGCATGAGGGGGTACGTGCAAGCTGACTGCCCTCCGGTGGCTGCCAGGGTGACCCACTGGCCATGGAGGATGGTGCACACTGTTGCAGCTCGTCCTGCTCTGTCTCTTCTCTATACGAGTAAAAGCATTGTTCCATCTAGTGCTGGGCTGTGTCGCGTATTCCTTGGTGACCCAATACCAAGATGTAGGGGGCAGAGGTGCTTGCACGTCTCTTACTGGTGGTCAGCATTGTGGTTATCTGTGCTCCCCTCCATGTAATTGGAATTGTCCCCAGGTGGTGACAACTGGTACATGGTGTTCTGCTGAACAGTTTTCATGTATTTCTTTGCTGTGATGTTCTATCTTTCCACTCATTTCAAGAGTTTTCATCCTTACTTCCTGGAGCATTTTTATGATTGAATTAAAGTTTTGCCAGGTAATGTCATCTCACAGAAGGTAGCAACTGTGTTATCTCGGCATTACTCTGTTGGCTGTCATTCCCCATACAACTTGAGGTTTTTACTCATTCTTGTTATGTCAAGCAATTTCGGATGGTATTCTAGACAATATGAATATTAAGGTATAGTATTCTAGGTCTTGTTTAAATCTTATAAAAATTGTATATGTATGTAAAGTCAGACCCAGGCATGCATAATTTAGGGGTGATCCAAGATGTTCATAAACAACTTTGTGAATTCATTTTTCTGAGCTCCTTTTTGTCTGGTTTCTCTGGTCTTTTCAAGTGTCCTGGGGTTCCCCATTTTAATCCTCCAGACAGAAATCTGGGGCTTTACTCATCGTGTCCTTCTGTACACTTTGTGCCACTGCTCCTGCATTGAGGGCCAATCAGAGAAGAGAGGGAAAAGCCGTGATGTGTTGGCCACCAACCCCTCGTGACCAGCGCTCCTCCAGGCAGCAGGCCTTCTTGCCGCCGCCGCTGCCACCGCAGAATTCCTGAGGGACGGGACACGAGTGAACAGATTTTGAAAATGGGAGAATTCTGAATGTAGGAGCTCCCTTCCCCACAACTCAAGTCAGAGTTAGAGGGTATCCGTGGCCTTCTCTACCGACACTCTATTCTGAATTTTAAGCTACCCGTTTGCATCACGGCAGAATGATATTGAAGGGAAGAAACCCAAACCCAACGAGAAACAATGGTGCACTCACTGCCAGTTCGTGAGATTGGAAATTCTGCTCCTCTTCTCCAACGTGCCTGCGACTATTTGTTTTTAGAGACTTCAACTAGCTGCTCCGTGCATTGTGTTCAGATCTTTTAATCGTTGCATTTAGGGGGAGAGATGAGGTGGGGAGCGCTCACTCCATCAGAAAGGAGCCTGTGTTCTACACCCCGAGCTTCTCACGATCCAATTGCAGTCACTACTTCCATGCTTCTCACGACATGCAGAAACTATGCAATTATATAGGCACAAGTTTCATGCTATCCTTGTTAGATACATTTGATCTACGTTTATTATGAACTCCGCAAGGTATTGTCGTAGTATTTGCCTTAAACAGTCACAAGCAGTATACAAGAATTACAGGTGAATAAAGCAAGGTAGTCTTTTGTATTTGGCTTTTTACCATTTCTTATGCTCTTCCTTCATTTCTGGGGATCTGCGTTTCCATCTGATATCAACCCCTTCCGTGCTGAAGACATTCCCTCAGCATTTCACGTAGTGAGAGTTGGCTGGTGGCAAATTCTTTTCTTTTACATTAAAATGTCCTTATTTTGTCTTGATTCTTGAAGAATATTTTCACCACACAGAGCGTTCTGGGTTGACAGAGTTTTTCTTTCCCGGGGCTTTAAGGATGTTCTTCTTCTCTCCTCTAGTCTCGTTCATACCTGATGAAGCTTCAGCCAGCAAACACACTGTTGTCCCCTCAGTGACATGCTGCATTTCTCTTGCTACTTTCAAGATTCACTCTTCACATTTGGCTTTCAGAAGCTTAACAGTTTGACCATGATGTACCTCAGCACGGCTTTCTTTGTATTTGTCCAACTTAGTAGTTACCGAGGATCTTGAATCTGTACATTTATGTCTTTCATAAGATTCCAGGAAAATTCCAGCCATTATTTCTTCAACTCTTTAATCTGTCCTTCTTCTCTCCTCCTTGGTGCTGATTACACATGTCATGTTGATTTCATCTAACACGCCTCAGAAGCATTGGTCTCTTCCCCCTCAATCCTATGTTCTCCGTTCTTTTCATTATGTGATTTCTGTGTGTCAATCTTCAAGTTTATTGACCTGTTCTGTCACCTCCACTAGGCCTTAAATCTATCTAGTGAAACTTTTATTTCAACCATAAAGTTTTTCCGTTCTAAAAGTTTTCTTTTGGCTCTTTTTTCATCATCTCAATTTCCCTGTGAACACGTTTGTCATACTCTGTTGAGGAGAGTTGTAACAGCCACTTTAAAATCTTTGCCCGTTGGTTCCACTAACTGCCTTGCCCGAGGTGTGTGTTAGTTTATTTTCTTTTCACTGGAGGATGGGTTCCATTTTCCTGGGATTTTGTTGTTGTTGCTGCTGTCACTGTTTGTTTGAATGTCATATAATTTCGAACATCCTGGACGTTAAAAATGGCAAGTAGTGAGGGTCCGGGGTTCCCTTTACTTTCTCTAGTGAGTGTTGTTTCTTGGTCTCAGCAGCTTCAGCCGCAGGTCAGCTCTTCTTTCTTGGGCAGATCTCGGAGTCTGGCTGACACACGGGTAGTTCAGAGGCCGGCCAGGCAGGACTTGGGGGTTCCCTCGCCGGCTTTCCTTTCTGGGGCTCTCTCTCGCCTTCTCTGCGTCCAGGGGCTCTGTGTCTAGTTCTCCAAGTCAGCGAGAACGGGCTTTCCTCACGAGCTCCCTCGGGCCGAGCGCCCCTGCGCTCCATCTGGCCCTTGACCACAGGCCCAGAGTGAGGCGTTCCACCCACACGCGCGTCCTCCTGGGCAGGGAGACGCCCCCCGGGCTCTGCGAGTGTCCCACTCTCGTGCCTTCGGTAGCTGCCTCTGCATCGTGTCTGAAGTTTATGGTTGCTTCCGCGTGAGCACGGGTCTGGTAGGCTCTCGTGAGTCGGTGTTAGAAGCAGAAGACTCTGCCTTGCTCATGCAAAGTGCTTTGTAGTTTCTATCACACATGCTCATCATCTCTTTCACCCAACGTTCAAAGACGTTTTACATGTCTACATCCTGTCGAGAGAGAGAGCGTGCTCCCCTTCCCCCTGCTTTCCAGTCAGCCTCGCGGCCGGCGTGCTCACGCGGCCGGCGTGCCCGCCGTCGGGTCCTGGAGATCCATCCTTCCATTTGTGCCGCCACTCTGCTGAAAAAAACCGATTTCGTTTCTTTTCATCTAATGTTGTTTTCATGTCCAGAAGGGAAACTGTAGCCTCTGCAGATAATGGCCACAGCGCCTAGTATTTTAAATTCCCTTCCCACATGTTTCTTCATGTTGGAATATTCCGCCTTTGGGCTTTTTACTCGTCGCTGAAGACCCCACTCCTTCCCAACGAGCCTGGTGATCCCCCTCTGGGTGGAGCCGGGACCTCCCTGAAGACGGGATGTGAGGCTTGGCGTCGGCCGTTTACAACAGAGCTGGGTGGAGACTAGGTTCTTTTGCTCTTTCTTTTCTTTTTTCTGAGCCAGACTCCCACCTGTGGCCCAGGCTGGAGGGCAGTGGCATGCTCACGGCCATTCCCACCTCGACGCGCTGGGCTCCGGCGGTCCTTCCGCCTCAGCCTTCCAAGTAGCTGGAACGCCAGGCGCGCGCTGCCACAGCCAGCTCACTTCTTGAGTTGGTGTAGAGACGAGGTCTCACCAGGTTGCCTGAGCTGGTCTCCAACCCATGGGCTCAAGCAGTCCCCTCACCCTGGCCTCCCAAAGTGCTGGGATTACAGGCTTGAGCCACCGAGCCCAGCCAAGACTAGGTCTTTTCATCCCCAAGTTGACTCATTAGTTCAGTCAAAATGGCCCCAAAGAACAATGTACAAATAGAAAGACCCAGAAGTTTTTAGGTAAAAACAGTGAAGAAAGACTTTGTTAGAAAAACCTACTGAAAATAGAAGAGGAGGAATTAATTTTTAGTGTTAGATTTCGGTTTTGTTAAGGACAGTGGTTTTTGTTTTCTTTTTTTTTAGAAAGCAGGATTTATTGAGAGGACAGAAAAGCTCCTACAGTGGGAAGGAACCTGAAGGGGTTGCCCAAGGACAGTGTTGAAAAGGACACTGGAAATCATCTAACTTATCTTGGCTGAAATGGCAAAGTAGAGAATTAAAGAAATTACATCGATAGTTCATGTCAAAATTTGCCCTTGGAATATACAGACAATTAAGTATAAAATGAAAGTTCTATTTTGTTGAGTTACCTGCAAAAGTTTTTGATGTTCCATTTCACTTTTATGAATACAATCGTGGTCTAGGGAAGAATACGTAAAAACGTCTTTTTAAAAAGAAACCAATGGAGAAATAGGAAGTATATGAAGAGGCAATTCTCAGAAGGATTCACATAGCCAATACACATACGGAGATAAGACATGCCTCAAATATTAGTCTGGGAAATCCAAAGGAAAGAAGTTATTAATAGAATTTTTATCTGTCAGATCAGTACGCATTTTAAAAATTGATCATATCCAGAGTTGATAAGCCGTGGAGAATGAAATGCTCTTACCTAGCACTGGAGAGACGGTCAGCTAGCTCATATTCTTTGAAGGTGTGGCAGATGGCACAAATGTCCTGGGTGTTCATCCCTTCCCAGTCAACGTCCCTTACCTGGTCGCTTGTGGTGCTCTCCCCCAGGACTCCGGCTCAGCCGTGCCCCTTGCTGTAGCCCACGGGAGGTGAGCAGAGTGCAAGTGTGGACACAGCGGCGTGGGCGGGCTCGTCCTGTCTCTTTGCACTGAGGAGGACCTGCCTTGGCGGAGCAGGGTCTCCTTGTCACCCCAGCCAGAACCACAGTCCCCAACCCAGCTGGTCTGCAGACACACATGGGCAAGCCCTGCAGGCTCTGCGGAGCTGCCAGCCAGTCACCCCGACACAGCCACAGGCGCAGACACGTGTGGGCAGATGCTCCCAGGGGTGTGTGACTGTCATGTGCCATCACGGGGGAAGCGGACAGCAGAGTCAGAAGGCAGCGGGCTTACTCAGTCAAGATTTTTTAAATCCTTAATGCTCGTCCAGCAATTATGTTTCTGGGAAACAACAGAAATACAGATGACCTGGCGGGCTTCCAAAAGATGTCCATGGAAGCATTGTTGTAGAAAAACGGCTTAAGTGTTCTAAATTTCTATCAGTAGAGAATGGTTGAATAAATTAGGGAATATTGAATAATACAACATTACATAGCTATTCAAAAGGATAAAGTAGGTTTATATAAATGTTCTTAATATCTTAAGTAAATAAAAATGTTGCCAGGCAGTAAGCACACTGTAATAGCATTTTATTTTTTAAAAAGTTACAAATGTAAAAGCATAGAGGAAGAAAGATTAGGAAGGAAGGACATAAACCAAACCAATTTGTGACTTCAGAGAAGTTGCATCTAGATGCGTGACCTTATAGACATCTGTGTGTGGAATTAGCATTTTTATAATGACTATGAACTGCTATGATGATTTAAAACAAATGAGATAACTATTCGATTTTTAAAAACTATAAGATATTAAAAAAATAGCCAGGCTCGGTGGCTCAGTCTGTAATCCCACGCCTTTGGGAGGCTGAGGTGAGTGGATTGCCTGAGCCCGTGGGTTCGAGACCCGCCTGGGCAGCGAGACCTCATCTCTACAATAAATCAAAAACTCAGCCGGGCGTGGTAGCGCGCGCCTGTAATTCCGGCTACTCGGAAGGCTGAGGCGGAAGAATCACCGGAGCCCAGCAGGTCGAGGCTGTGGTGGCCAGGAGCGGCCACTGCACTCCAGTCTGGGCGACAGAGTAAGACTCTAACTCAAAAAAAAAAAAATAGCAGATGCCACTTCACACCCATTCAGATGGCTATTATTTAACAACAACAACAAAAACCAGAAACAGAAGTAATGTTGGCAAGGCTGCCATGCATACTCACAAACACACACTCACACAGTACCCTCGGGATACAGAAAGCAGCACCCACTTCTCACTCCTAGTGGAAGAAACAGTTTCCCAGTGGTGCTGGAAGAGTTCCAAGGACACTTCGCCCACAGAATGGCAGGGCACCCGTGTTAACCATGGGTACGATGGAGGGAGGGAGCATGGCACAGAAAGCGTGGGCAGGGAAGGGAGGGAGGAGGGAGGGGGAGGGAGAGAGGGAGGGAGGAAAAGGAATGACGTCCCTCTGCAAAACCAAAGAACCCAGGCTGGAAGAAATACAACCAAAGGAACAGAAGTAAATTCTACTACTTGCTGTGGAAAATATGACTATATTAACTGAATAAAACAGCAGTTCAAGGATGAGATGGTAAAATAACAGAAAGCAATGGAGAGCAAAAAAAAATCGACATCCCCAAAACACACTTAGCAGTTGACTTCATTTAATTACAGATAACGGGAAAACAGGCATGTTTGAAAAGTCAACTAAGCCGGGCTCGGTGGCTCAGCCTGTCATCCCGCGCTTTGGGAGGCCGAGGTGAGTGCATTGACTGAGCCCGCGGGTTCGAGACCCACCCGGGCAACTCGGCGAGACCTCATCTCTACAATCAATAAAAAAATCAGCCGGGCGTGGTAGCATGCGCCTGTAGTTCCAGTTCCTTGGAAGGCTGAGGCGGAAGGATCGCCAGAGCCCAGCAGGTCGAGGCTGTGATGGCCGGGAGTGGCCACTGCACTCCAGTCTGGGCGACAGAGTGAGATTCCAACTCAAAAAAAAAAGTCAACTTAAAGGTGTGGGAAAAGCTTGAAATGATCAGATCAGCCCAGAATCAAGCGACCCAGATGCAAAAGTGATTGGAATGAGATGTTTGATAGAGAAGGTGTTCGTGGGCCAACAGAGGGACAGTGTGTCCCCAGACACAGCTGGATAGAGTGGCTCATGCCTTTAATTCCAGCACTTTGGGAGAGGGAGACGAGAAGATTGTCTGAGTCCAGGGGTTCAAGACCACCCCGGGCAACTTGGCAAGACTTTGTCTCTGCAATAAATCAAATAATTAGCCGGGCACGGTGACATGCACGTATGTTTCCAGCGACTTGGAAGGCTGAGGCGAAAGGACCGCCTGAGCCTAGTAGGTCGAGGCTGTGGTGGCCCTGAGTGTGCCACTATACTCCAGCCTGGGTGGCAGTGAGACTCTGACTATACACAAATAAACAGGCAAACAAATAATTAAATAAACAAACAAAACTCAACATGTATTCAGAGATATCAGAGAGACAAGTTCACAATGTTGACAGTGTTTATTTCTGAGTGGCAGAATTTGGGATGACATCGTTTAAATTAGACTTTTTGGTATTGCTGCAAGTCTTTTTTTTTTTTTTTTTGAGTTGGAGTCCACTCTGTCGCCCAGACTGGAGTGCAGTGGCTGCTCCCAGCCACCGCAGCCTCGACCTGCTGGGCTCCAGCGATCCTCCCGCCTCAGCCTTCCAAGTAGCTGGAACTAAAGGTGTGCACTACCACACCCAGTTAATTTTTGATTTATTGTAGAGGTGAGATCTTGCCAAGTTGCCCAGGTGGATCTCGAACCCGCGGGCTCAGGCAATCCACCTCAGCCTACCAAAGTGCTGGGATTACAGGCTAAGCCATGGAGCCCGGCTTGCTGCAAGTCTGAAATGCACATATATCACCTTCTAAAGTGTACATATATCATTATTTATAAAACAACACATTCATTACCTAAAAGGTGTAGGATGTATGGAGGTAAACATTGGACTTTAGGTTAAGAGGGAAGCGTTTTCGCTTTTTATTCATCCTAAGAAATTGAGCAGACTGCATTTTGAAGCTTACGTCTCCATCAAATGTTGCTTAAAGCAGTGGTCCCCAGCCTTTTTGGTATCAGCAACTGGTTTTGTGGGAAACGATTTTTCCGTGGACCGGGAGTGGGAGGTGTGCAGTCAAAACTCACTGCTCACGTTACTCTGTGTTTGCAGCTGCTGCCAGCACTAGCATCACTCCTCAGCTCCACCACAGAGCAACAGGCATGAGATTCTCACAAGAAGCGCACAGTCTAGATCCCTCGCATGCACAGTTCATGACAGGGTTTGTGCTCCTATGAGGTTCAAATGCTCCACTGATCTGACAGAAGACGGAGCTCAGTGACAACGCGAGCAGTGGGGAGTAGCCGTAAGTACAGATGAAGCTTCGCTGGCTTGCCCGCCACTCACCTCTTGCTGTGCTGTCCAGTTCCTAACAGGCCATGGACCAGTTCGTGGCCTGTGAGGTGGGGACCCCCAGCTTAAAGGACATAAGAAAATAGATAGAAAGATCACCATAATTCATGGACTCTAAGATGGTTCCAGCCATAAGGCTGACACTATTTCATGAGAAAAATGGTGCCAGCTGAACTGGGACAAGCTGACATTTTCAGGCCCACTGTATTTCGGGGCAGTTAAAAAGTGAAAAAAGGCACTTAGCATCAGAGAAATATGGCATCAAATGTGTAGGGATCTGAGCAAGGCTTGTTCTCACCACCTTCATAGTCCCTTTCTGTGGAGCACAGAGCCTTGTGTAAGCAGTCTTCCAAAAATGTTCATTTACAGCCGACAGTTTGCTGAGCCTGTAGAAACAAGTAACTTAAAATGCAACTTTGATCAATAATTAAGTATTGAATAGCATCACGTGACTAAAAGTGAAAGAACAGCTCATATGGGCAAAAACATTCATGATTGTTTTAGGAATATTTTTTCCTGATTCGAGATCTACCTATCTGTGTTACCTATCTATCTTTCTATCTATTTATCTATCTATCTGTCTATCTAATCTGCCTATCCTCTGTCTGCTGCCTGCCTGTCTGTCCACTTATGTACTATGTCTTTAAATATAAACAGTGGAAGGAAATATTAAGTAAATCCTCCGTAATATTTCCTCCCAGTTTTCAAAGTACATGAGTGTGTGTATAAGATTACATAATTGAGCTTATATTGCACTTGGGATTTTACATGTTTTAAGCATTTCTATTAACAAATAAAATTCCTCTCTACATATCACTTGGATACCCTTATACCACCACACTGCATGAACACACCGTAGCTCACTCAGCAGTCACCTCACTGCATGGGATACACATGGCCTCCAACTGTTCTCTCTAAATAGGTGTATAGTAGACACATGACTGATCTTCTTTGCAGACTGCTGGGATGGCGTTCTGGCCTTCCACAGAACTTTGTATACCAGAATGTCATTCTGGAACTCAATTGTAATAGACAACTGGTTTATAGAGCACCTACTGTATTTTGCAATCAGGGAGCAACTGGTTTGTAAAATACATGCTATCAAGCAATGAAATGTAATGTCCAAAAAAATAGAAAAATATTTATGTGCATTTTATTATTTTCCTTAAAAACAAAGAGCATTGTATTTTAATTAGATGCTTTTCTTAGGGTAGAGGCCAACTCCTTCCTGTTTCTATCTTTCTTTTTTTGTTGTTGTTGTTGTTGGACTCTCACTCTGTCGCCCAGGCTGGAGTGCAGTGGCACGTTCACAGCCACCCCAGCATCAACCTGCTGGGCTCAGCTGGCCTCGGGCGATTCTTCTGCCTCAGCCTTCCAAGAAGCCAGAACTATAGGTGTGTGCTACCATGCCTGGATAATTTTTTGATTTATTATAGAGATGAGGTCTCACCAAGTTGTCCAGGCTGTTCTCGAACCCATGGGCTCAGGCTATCCCCTCACCTTGGCCTCCCGAAGTGTTGGGATTACAGGTTTGCGTCACCACGCCTGGCCTCCTTCCTGTTTCTAAGCGTCTGTTTCATGGTCAGAATACCAAGAGGGCGAGGCTGTGGGTTTCGGATGTGTTGGAGCAGGTGCTAAGTGGCGGTTCTGCTGTGTGATTCCTCCTGAATTCTCCTGCTGTGAGGATGAGGGACGTCAGTTGGAATCAGATCTGACCCGTTTGCAGGCACAGACGCCATTCTCACCTTCCCCAGCTCGCTTGCTGTGTGAAGTGGGGCCGACTCTTTTCTAATATTAAAGAAATCTCAAGGGTTCTAAACTACAGAAGGGCCTGGTCAGGGTGTGAAGCTTTTAACAAAAGTCACTTGTCTGAGGGGTTGTTTTGGGTGTGTGAAAGAAAAATAAGTATTATGGAAGGACATTAACTCGTTGACATACTTTGAATTTTTATTAATAGATATTGTTATTAAAGTGCTGATAATTTATTACTATTTTAATATTAGACACCAATTTTACATTAATCCCAAATGAACCACATTTATTTCTGTCACTGTAATGTTACTGGAGCAGATAACGAGGGGGAGGCAGAATGTTTGGAAACTTGTTTATTTTAAGTTTCATTTGATGATGGGAACGAGGGGCACAGGGGAGGATTTGTCACGTAAGGAGGCTGCCTGCAGGTGTGGCTGCGCTTCTGGCCGGCCTCGCTGCCCGACCACGGCCAGGAACCCTCGGTGTTACCAAGAGCCCTTCTCCCGCCCCCCGCCGGCAGCGTCCAGCGTCTGCCGAGCCCACCCTTGTGCCGCGTGTCCAGCGATCGGACCCGCTTAGGAGTGAGGCCGTGTGGCATTCAGCTTTTCGTTTCTGGGATGGTTCACTGAGCATGGTCTTGACGTTAGACGTAAATGCCACCCTAACACGGCCACTGCTCTCCCTCCTGCAGAGATGACCTGGCGTTTGGCTCTTGTTCGAGTGCCAGAAGCAGCTTCACGTCTCCAAAACTGTGAGGTGATTCTTTTAAGACATTTTCCTGAAGTGTCTGAGTCAGTTTTAGTCATTCTGATTGTATGTGCCCCCTCGGAGATTTTCATTTCACCTGAGCATATAAAGTATACGTTCTTCAATTATAAGAGCATTTCTTTACTGTGTTCAAGCTGGTTTATTCAAACTTAGTTGATATCAGGACCGTTTTTTCCCATTGCACCTGTCAGTATCTCCCAGAAAGGCCGCCTTAGCCCACTGTGCTGGCAGCAGCATGTTGGATGTGGCATGAGGTGCTCTGGAAGCAGCCCTGGTCATTTCCTTGGGACCCACCCCTGTGGTCTCAGTTTTCTCCTCTGTGAAGTGGGAATAGCAGTCCCTTCCTCACGGGGGGATACATCCAAGTGCCTAATGTCAAGTGCTGTGCCCAGCCCGCGCGGTGAATGTTCCGTAGACCTTAGTCTGGGGATCTATATTCCTTTTTTCTCACCTTTTTCTCCCAACACCCACTGATCACTCCCTACACCCTGAGATTTTGGTTTTAGCAATTCAACTATTGCAGCAGAACCTATACACATGCTTCCACTGACCTACACCAGACCCTGCACCTCTTTTTCTTTTTTCTTTTTTTCTTTTTTGAGTTGGAATCTCACTCTGTTGCCCAGACCGGAGTGCAGTGGCCGCTCCCGGCCCCCGCAGCCTCGACCTGCCGGGCTCCGGCGATCCTTCTGCCCCAGCCTTCCGAGTAGCCAGAATTACAGGCGCGCGCTGCCACGCCCGGCTGATTTTTTTTTTTTGATTTATTGTAGAGATGAGGTCTTGCTGCCCAGGCGGGTCTTGAACCCACGGGCTCAGGCAGTCCACTCACCTCAGCCTCCCAAAGGCGTGGGATGACAGGCTGAGCCACCGAGCCCGGCTCTGCACCTCTTTTTCATCTGTGAATCCATGGGGTGCCCAGTCGGTAGTCCTGTGTCTCCTTCCGAGTGTAGCGCTTGGGGTCTGCCCACTGGATTGTGGGATAACTCAGCCATGCAGGACCCGGGCCAAACGTCACCTGGAAAACCTCTAGTGTCCAGGACAAATTTGCTGTTGCAGAAACTGGGATCTTTGTTAAAACACAGTACAGTTTACATTCTGAGGGAAGGGCAATTGAGAGTCATGGTAAAAATACTGAATAAGGATCAGCCCGTGAAATAATCCATGGACTGGGGGGTCAAGCACAATTTAAAACACTTGGCAGCCTTTGCACGCCGGTGGGGCCACACATCTATCCAGAGTACATTCATCTTCTTTTTCTTGCAGTAGTTTATTCTGCAGTGCTTGGGTTTTATTTATGCCCCAAAGTATTTGTGCTGCTTAATTAAGCTAAAGCAATTTTATCTTAATTTTAACTGGAAGCTTAACAAATATTTAAACTGAGGAAAAAGTCAAAATATAAATTTGGGAGTATTTTCTGGGTAGTCAAGGAAGGCAGGACTGTTAATGAAATTGCAAAGTTAATTTTATCCCACTGACGCACATTTCAGAATAGAAGCTGACTTGTGACTTCTTCTGAAGCGTAGTTCTCAGAGTGGCCTGAGCTGAGCCGTCCATGGGCGAATGTTCTTCGTGGGCTGTCGTCTGCCCCTGGGTCACCCCAGTGAGGTCAGGTGAAAACAGGCATGGAGGACAGCCTGATGAAGACGCATGATGGAAAGTTGCACAGGGAGGCTGGAGCGGAAGGGGTGCCTGCCCTGGCGGGAGGAGGCGCACCTGGCCGTGGGTCCCACCTGGCAACGGGTGAGGTGCCCACGGGCCAGGCCCTCGGCACCACCTGGCAAAGCACCCCCTTTCTTCTCCATTCTCATCACTCTCTCAGATTAGTGCCTGCAGAGCTCCCAGCAAGCAGGGAGCGAGGTAGTCTCCATCACTTACCGTGTTCAAGAGCCACTTCGACACGGTATTTTTTAAAAATCACAACATTGGCAAAACAGAACTTTAAACCCTCCAAGATCTGTACGGCTGTGATGATGTGACTGCCTAAGGCTCCTGGCCATGAAATGATGTCCGCGTTCCGCAGAGTCACCAGTCCGAGAGGAGGAGGAGGGAGCCTCGCGGGGCCTGTGGTCTGCGGTGCCCAGGCTGGGCTGCCCCTGGCGATGCTGGGGAGGCTGAAGGGGTCCAGGGCCCAACCCAGACCGAGCGCCTTGCCATCGCTGGGCGGGGAGGCCGTTTGTCTCGTCGGGCCCCTCCGAGTGACCCTAACGAGCTGTCGGGCTGAGAACCGCTGAAGAGTCCCAACTGCGTGTCACAAACGCCAACAGGAAGGCTGGAGCAGAGGGAAGCAAGGACTTACCTAAAGCCACCAGACCGTTATGTGGATGCCGAGAAAACTGCTATGTGAATTTTTATCGACAAAAGGGCGATTTCCCATGGCGCCATCAAATACATGGCGACAGAATTAGAGCCACACCCCAGCTCCGGCGTGTTTCCCTCTGAGTTTCGGGGCTTGGCGCACGGTGGCCGCTCAAAGAAGATACTGCACGGGCTGCCCAACTTCGGGGCAGATCTTGGGTGCTCTGTCTCTCCGGGACACTTTCTTTCCAGATTTGCTTGAAAACGGCAGGCTTCTTCTCCCTCTCCTTCTCCTTCTCCTTCCTCCTTCCTCCTTTCTTTTTTTTTTTTTTTTTTTTTTTGGAGTCTCACTCGGTCGCCCAGAGCGGAGTGCAGTGGCCACTCCCGGCCCCCGCAGCCTCGACCTGCTGGGCTCCGGCACTCCTTCCGCCTCAGCCTTCCGAGTAGCTGGAACTACAGACGTGCGCTACCACGCCTGGCTGATTTTTTCATTTATTGTAGAGGTGAGGTCTCGCCAAGTTGCCCAGGCGGGTCTCGAACCCACGGGCTCAGGCAGCCCACTCACCTCAGCCTCCCAAAGTGCGGGATGACAGGCTGAGCCACCGAGCCCAGCTCTTCTTTTTCTTTAAGGCTTGTTCTCACCATGGCTAGGTGGGCCAGGAGCCACTGTCTGTCCAGAGCTGCTCTCTGGCACTTCTGAGGCCACGCTTTCCGCACTCTGCCGGGGAGGCGGGGGCCTGACTGCCCTGAGGCTTCTGCTCTGGCAGGTGAGGCCGGCAGCTGTTGCTGGCCCTGTGAGCCCTCTGGAGGTGGTTCCCTCTGCTGCTCCAGTGTGGTTCTTTCCACACAGGCTTCAGGTTGTCCCGTCCTCATACCACGTGCCCATCAGCTCTCGGCTGAGGCCTGCAGCACCCCACGGGTCTCCAGCCTCCTGCGTGTTCATCCCCTATCTCTGGCCCTCAGCAGACTCTAGCTGCTCGGCCCCTGCAAACTCCCAGCTCCGTCCTCGGCTTCAGGAGGCCATCGGGTGCCACCTGGGTGCCCACCCTGTGGCAATTTCAGTCCACTGAACTCGTCTATCTTCAGCAGGATGACTGCATCTCTTGACATGTGGGTGGTTTGGGGTCAGCCAGGCAGGAAGGGAATCGCTGCCCACCCAGCGGTTCCGTCTCAAGATCACTGTCTGTGCAGCCGAGCCGCCCCGTGTCTGAAGCCTCTGTTTCCCTGTGTTAACCATCATCTTAGTTGTTTTGGACGAAAGGCAGCATCTGGTCTCTTCACTACAGTCTGGCTGGAAGCAGAGTTCTGGATGACGCAGTTTCAGTCGGGGCGAGGGAGGGAGGCGAGTCGTGAGCAGGGGGGCTTAAAGACAACGAGGCCGCCCTCGGTCAGAACCTCTGTGGCGTCCAGGCGTAACACGGGCCGGAAAGGGCACTCGTGCCCCCGAGGCGCACCAGAAGCCTAGAGAAGCTTCCACACACTTTGGGGCTGGCTTCTAAAAGGGATAAGTACAACCCGAAGTCTTCAAGCGTAAGTGAATGGGGGCAAGAGAAGCACAAAGCAGGAAGGCCAGACACCCGTGTGTCAATTGCCGGTTCACGGACATTTCACTTTTTGATGTGTTGTGTACTGTTTTCATTTCCTCATAATACGACTTTCTTTCACACAAAAAGAATTTTGGGGAAGTTTAGATATCACCCTCACTTTATAATGGGGAAAATAAGCTCTAAAAGGGCCTCTTCAGAACTCAGTTCTCAGCTGGGAAACGACCTCTGAATGTCTCGAGTTTACCATGATGTCTGGTGCTAGGTGAGTAGCCTTATGTTTATTTCATCGTGTGTCAATCTGTGCTTAATCAAAATTTGTGGGGCTTTTTTCCCACCTTGTTTAGGAAACAAGGGTGGCTTTTGGTGGACGTTTCTGGGTTCTTCTGTTATGTGGCCTTCATTTTTTCCTTTTACTCTCACCCTAGTCAGACAGTTAAAAACAAACAAAAACAGACCACCCGTTCTAACAGCTTACACAAAAATCTATAAACACAATAAAGTCTGAAATGCAAATTCCAACATCTGGAACCAAACTTGAAGTTGAATAGTGATTTTCTTTTATCTTGGCAATGTGTCTGTTTTCTTGGTTTTCACATATTGGGTAGCTTTGAATTGTGTCCTGGTCACTGTGAAATTAAGCGGTGGAATTCTGGGTTCGGTTATTTGTCTCCATGGCTGTTGCTTCCTTTAAGTAGTAGTTTTCTTGGCTGGGCTTGAACTTTGGCTTGGGATCTTTGTTTCTTGAGTGGCAATTTCAGTCCATGAGCTCGTCTATCTTCAGCAGGATGACTGCATCTGCTGACATGTGGGTGGTTTGGGGTCAGCCAGTTCTGAGAGAAAGCAGAGTAGGGGATCCCCTTTTCACTCATGGGTCTCCCCACCCTTTCGCATTCACACCACACTCCCGGCCTCTCCCTTCTGGTTTCCCACACCAACAAATACTGCCTATTATTGTACATAAGCTCTCCCAACCTACCACTGTGCTTGCTGTGAACACTGTTCTTGGTCTAGAGTAAAGGACCTGGCAACAGGAACTCGCTTATACAGTCCCATCTCAGGCCTCCAAAGAACGTGACCTCCCTAGGAGCCTGTCTGCTTTGATCCTCAGCAGTTCTTTAGGGGTGGTTGTTCATTGCACTTGGTGGTATATGCAAGTGTTACAATTGTTTTCTGCAGAAAATGGTGACCACCCAGTGGGGTCTCAGTTCATGACTACCAAAAGCAGGAAGCAAGAAGCTGTAAACAGGAAGCAAAAGCTTTTAGAAGGAACTTCCAGAGGTTATCGCCATAGCCTTGAGGGAGAGAAAGATTTCTTAAACAAGACACAGTAAGCACCCACCACAAAAGGAAAACTTGCTAAATTTAACACATTACAATGAAGAACTCTGTTCATCAAAGCACACCGTAAAAAGATAAGTCAGACTGGGGGAAAGATGTCTGAGAAAGGACTGGCCTCTGGGACATGGAGGCCTTCTCGGTGAGAAGGGTCAGAATGACCCACAGAAAGTGAGCCAGAAGACTTGAATGCCACAAAAAAGGAGGTGGGAAGGCTCCGTGGCAGTGTGCTCAAGCTCATCAGCAGTCAGAGAAGAACAAAGTAAAACCACAGAAATGCAGAGAGATGCTGCTGTCTTGCCATAATTCTGCTGACGTTCAAAGTTTGAAGCTCTGGCGTGCTGCTGGGGGCATGGAGCATCAGAAACGCGCATTCTGGGCTGAGAGTGTGCCAATGGACTCGATCGCTTCCGAACAGCCTAGCATAGCTGGAGATCATCACACCGAGGCAGATGCCCCAGAGAGGTGAGTGTCTGTGTGTCTAAAGACATATGTACCAAGCACATGCAAAGCAGCATTATCCATAACAGCCCCGAGTTGGAAGCCACCCAAATGCCCCTCAATGATAGAGTGGATCAATAAGCTGAAGTCTACTTATTCTGTGGGACTGTATTCAGCAAGAAGATGAACAAATGCCAGATAGAGCTAACGGCACAGGTGAATTTTACACACACAACAATGAGAGGGAAACACGCTCAGACTGCATAGTGTGACTCAATTTCAACTTCACAAACAGGCAAAACTAAACTGGGCTTCTAGGGAGGCACACACGTGTTGCAGGGCTACAAAGAAAAGCAAGGCCATGATCACTGGAAACGTCCGACGCCTCCTTTGAGGGGGCTTGTGATTGGGAAGGCATACTTGGGGGTCTGTCGTGTTTTCCTCCTTGTTCTGGATGGTGATCACAAGGTGTAAGATTTGTCAACATTGGCTAAATTGTGTACAAAAGTCTGCACATATATGTGCATGTCCGCATCACAACTATTACGAGAGAGAGAACTATGTTCTAGTGTTAAAATCAACAAAACCAGCTGGGTTCGGTGGCTCAGCCTGTAATCCCGCGCCTTTGGGAGGCTGAGGTGAGTGGATTGCCTGAGCCCGTG
>NW_007231894.1:0-26693 GCF_000164805.1 Carlito syrichta | reverse complement strand
ATAAATCAAAAAAATCAGCCGGGCGTGGTAGCGCATGCCTGTAATTCCGGCTACTAGGAAGGCTGAGGCGGAAGGATCGCCGGAGCCCAGCAGGTCGAGGCTGCGGTGCCCGGGAGCGGTTGCTGCACTCCAGTCTGGGTGACAGAGTGAGACTCCAACTCAAAAAAAAAAATCAACAAAACCAAAACCATTCAGCACTTAGTTTGAAAGTGGTAGCACAAGAAAACAGCGGTAGGCTCTTCTTTCTCGTGCTTCTCCGCGCAGGGTCTGGTGAGGTAACAGTGTCTGTCAGACACAGTCCTGGCCGTCCAGATACAGGAAGATGCCCTTAGCCAAGGATTTTATTTGCGAGAATGAGCCAAAGCCTCGTGGGAAGATGCTTCTTTTCCCTCTACACCTTTCCTCTCTCTCCGGTCACAAACGCAGGCCTCAAGTGGGGTCCGGGTGCTGATGGTGGCACAGCGGGGAGGACGGGAGGATGTGGTCCCGATGGCGTGGTCGAGCCGCTGTGCCCGCCACGTGGGTCGGCCTCGGGGCTTCGCGTTGGCTCAGACAGAGCAGCAGCATTGTTCATTGTTGCTGAGTTTTCTGAGAAGTGCAGCCGCCGCCTAGACAGTGGCCTGGCACGGAGAGGACAAACTCTTGTTGAAGCTCGGCAACTGAACACTGCAGATTTAACGTCAGGCAAGTCACTTCGCCTTGACAGTTCTCGTGTTTCTTTTTAAAAAATCAACCGATTGGTCAGTTCAGGAACTATCTGGAGGGCCTTCTGGCCTCCAGGTATGTGACAGTACTCACATTTCTGCAGTTGGGGATGGGTGCTGCGTGGCAGCTCGGGAGACTTTGTGAGACAAAATTCAGAGCGGTGCTGTCTAAACTTCTATTATCCTGATTCCATGTGCTATTTAAAAACACAGCAACAAAAGCCAACCAGGATCTGGAGACCTGTAAAACAACATGTTTCAATTTTCTAAGAGCATTTATTCAAGGAGAGGAATATGATTTTTTTTGTTTTTTTTTTGAGTTGGAGTCTCACCCTGTCGCCCAGACTGGAGTACAGTGGCCACTCCCGGCCACCGCAGCCTCGACCTGCTGGGCTCTGGGGATCCCTCCGCCTCAGCCTTCCAAGTAGCCGGAATTACAGGCATGCGCTACCACGCCTGGCTGATTTTTTGATTTTTTGTGGAGATGAGGTCTCGCTGCCCAGGCGGGTCTCGAACCTGCGGACTCAGGCAATCCACTCACCTCAGCCTCCCAAAGGCGTGGGATTACAGGCTGAGCCACCGAGCCTGGCTGAGGAATATGTTTTAATAGCTATCAAACTGGATTTGTGCGAGCCCAGGCTGATCTCCCGGTAATGTCAGGCATTTTAGAAAGCGCATTAACGCCTGCAGTCCACAACCCAGAGCAAAGTGAAGGAGTGACTCAGGACTTGGCCTCACTGACCGCGCTCTTCCCACTCCTCGTCTTCTGGTCACCATTGACCGCAGGGGGTCTCCAGGCTTCATTCTGGACCCCTCTTCTTCTCATTCTGCATGAACTAGTGGAGCAACTCCGTCCTTCCCCAAGGTGTCGGTTGCCTCTTGTGTACTAATGACTCTGAAATCTCTATGTCTAGTTGTAAATGTCCTTCTGAGTCCTGCATTTATATAACTAACAACCCGCTGCAACTGTTGGTAGCTCAAACTCTACATGCTTCAAGTTTAACTTATCTTCCCGCACAAACTCGCTTCTCTTCTCTCTTCCACAGTTTGGTGATTAGAACCCTCCTTTGTCAGAAAGGGAGCCATCGTGATCCAGATTGGTTGGCACCAGGGCTTTAATGCTAGTTTGAATGCCAGCCAGGGGAATCAGAGTCACAAGGAGCCAGAGTGAGGGCGAAAATATAGAGCGCATTCAGGATTGATGCAGGGAAACCAAGCCCTCCCATCAGGTCTGGGAGGCAGAGGTAGGGGTGAGATTGGGAGATGAAGCCAAGCGTCAGGCCAGTGGCCAAGGGAAATGACAGGTCAGAGGGAGGATGACATGGGGCCATCAGGCTGGATGCCTGGGGCTGGCTCCCAGCGGTGAGGTGACAGCCATCCACAGCCCCTCCCAAATGTGCGCCCTCCCATGCGCCTGTGGCTCTTCAATGCCGCCTACGCTTCTTGAAGTGTTTCTGTGATCTGGATGTTTCTTCTGACCATTCAGGACACATCTGAAACTTTACCTGATTTGACAGCGCAACTTTCTCCTTGACACATTCTTCTCATGCATGGCTCTTCTGCAGTCCTCACATTTTTAATGTATTCATGCTTTTTCTTTTATTAGGCTTTTATTTTAATTAAATTAATATATAAGGTAGTTTGAAGGTAAGTAATAACTTCTGGCTTCCAGAAACTGCAGACTGAATTAATCAGATTAAATCTACAGCTAAAAACAATAAAATGTTATATAATTTAATTTTGCATATATATATATATTTTGAGTTGAACTCTTACTCCATTGCCCAGGCTGGAGTGCAGTGGCTTGCTCACGGCCATCCCAGCATCAACCTGCTGGACTCATGCGATCCTTCCACCTCAGCCTTCCAAGTAACTGGAATGATAGGCATGCGCTACCATGCTCCACTAATTTTTTATTTATTTATTGTAGAGATGAGGTCTTGCCAAGTTGTTCAGGCTGGTCTCAAACCTGCTGGCTCAGGCAATCCCCTCACCTCGGCCTGCTAAAGTGCTGGGATTACAGGCTTGAGCCACTGTGCCTGGCCATATTTTTAAGAATAATTATAAAAATATCAACAATCTGAAAAGATAGTAGAAACTCCAAACAATCATATGAAAGTCTTTAATGAGATTTTTCTTTTTTGAGTCGGGGTCTCTGCTACTCAGGGTAGGGTGCAGTGGCATGGTCATGTTGATCTGTAATGAGATTTATATCATCTATAGCCACTCAGGAAAAGAAGTTTGTCCCAGTATCCAAGGTCTTTAAGGAGATACTCTGATATCAAGCTGGGTCGCACAAAGGGAATCACTCAGAGTACAGGTGTATATCTAAATCCAGCCTGTACCCAACCTAGGGGATTTTAAAGAAAGTTGCCTAGGAAGTGAACAGACCAGGGGAAAAAAAGGAAAAAAATATAGAGATAATTTTATTTGGGACCACAGACCAACTGTTGCATAGATTTGTACTCAGGTACAAATGGTCTACAACTCAGAGGCCAAGGAAAATCAAGCCCCAGAATTGACTTGAGATGACTGTGACTGTTAATACCCCCCATATTCTTAGAAGGAAACACGAATACTCTCTAAAGGAGAGTATGTATGTCCCAGACCTGGGGTAACCAATTCAAGAGCCATGACAAGCAGGTAGCCAGAGATTACAAGACACCCAAAAGTGACAGTGGTAAGAGGTGGCAGGGAGACAGCATGATGAGAATCAGGAGAAACAACAGTAACAAAAGCAGGACTACACACATCACAAAGTGGAAATACAGACATGTTTTGAAACAACTAAATATAGCATGTTTAAAGAAATGAAATTAAACTGTAAAATATATGCAAAGAAACTTGAGACTATAAACAGTAATATAGTCTACTTAAAAAGCAGAACTTCTAGAAATAAATAAAATAACAAAAATTTAAAGCTCAATGAATACACTATAAGATAAGGAAAAATTCTCAAAATTAGTCAATTAAAATGGATTGATCACCTACACATGATTGGCAGTAATACACAACTTCAGTATTTACAAAAGATATTTTTGTATAGACAGGTTGATACCATACAAAATAGACTGTAAGGCAAAAAGCACTGTGAGGGATAAGAAAGGACATTTCATGGTGATGAAAATTTTAGCTCATCAGGAAAATATATCTAAATTTGTATGCACCTCCTAAAAATAACACCAAAATATATAAAGCAAAAACTTTATAGCACTATGAAGAGAAATAGACAAATTCACAATTAGAGCATTACATTTTAATATACTCCCCTCAGTGATTGAGATAAATGACCAGATAAGACACAAAAGAACGGATCATCTAACCAACTAGATGCAATAATATTTATTGAACATTATAACCAACTGAAGAAAACACTTACTTTCTTGTACTCCTAGAACATTTGCAAACATGACTATGAAGCAAGAATTGAAACATTTCAAAGGACCTAAACAATATCCAAATATTCTCTGATCATAATGTAATTAAGGGGGAACTTAATAACAAAAAGATAAATAGGAAATTCTCGTATCTTTGGAAACTGGAAACATTATTCTAAATAAGTCATATGTAAAGCAACAAACTATAATGAAAACTAAATTTTGAATTAAAAAGTGAAAATGCTACATACTGAAACTATGAACGAAGCCAAGGAATTAATTAGAGGATAATTTATAGCTTTGTATTCATATCTTAGAAAAGGAAAAAAGGCTGAAAATTAATAAGCTTAATATCCATCAAAGAAGTTTTAAAATGCAAATGCAAAATTATCTCAAAAAAAGAATAATGTAAATAATAAATATAGGAGTGGTAATTAAATGAAACAAAGCCAAACACACACTGTGAAGGACTGAGATAGACACAAGTTTCTACTTAAATAACACAAATAATATCAACAAAACCTCTTGTGAAAGTGATAAAAAATGAGAGAAGATAGAAATGCCAATAATGGAATGAAAAAGGCAATGTCACTGTAGATGCCACACTGTAAAAAGATATTTTTACCAACTTTACACCGATAAATTTGAAAATGTGGATGAAATGGACACATTTTTAGGGATGTATACCAAGACTGACTGAGAAGAAACAGAAAACCAGAACATCCCCAACACCTTAAAAGACTTAAATCAGTAGTACATGTCTTCATTTAAAAGAAGACTCCAGGCCCAGCTGGCATCACAGGTAGTTATTCCAGACATTCAAGAAAGAAACAATTCCATTTTTACACAAACTCTTCCAGAGAACAGAAAAAGAAGAAACGCTTTGCAACTTATTTTAAGCCGGAAAAAAACCTTATACCCAGGACAAATGAGTAAGAAATATTTCAGTCATATTTCACTTATGAACATGGACATGAATGTTTTTAAATATAATAAATCCTATCATATTATAATGAAATCAATTGTATGACACACATGCTCCATTATTCTGAAGTTTGTGAATAGTCAAGTCAAACTGGCATGGCTCACTCATTGCAGTTCTAGGGCAACAGCTGCAGAATTTCATAAATGCCCCAGTTCCTATAGTAGTTTTATGTATGTGTTTTCCCCTTTTTTCTTTTCTTTTTTTTTTTTTCCTCTCCTTTCTTTTTTCTTTCGTGTGTGTGTGTGTGTGTGTGTGTGTGTGTGTGTGTGTGTGTGTGAACTTTTGGCTTAAATATCAGTGGGGAACATCAGTGGCTGACTGGCTTTCCATTACACTGACATCAGTTTCAGAAATCTGATTATTTGAAGCCCACTTATCAGTCTGATCTAGGACCTCGTGGTCCCATTAGGCTGGGAGAATATTGGGTATGCAGAGACCTATCCTTTACCTTTGACCTCCCAAGACATACTTGACTACTGCCATGGTATGAATGTGTCCCCTAAAGTCCATGTGCTGCAGACTTAAACCCCATGCAGCAGAGTTGGGAGGTGGGGCCTGATCATGGGTGCTTAGGTCCTGAGGGCTCTGCCCTCATCAACAGACTAATGCCACCATTGCTGGAGAGGGCTATTCATCAAGGGTTAGTTATGGTGAGAGCAAGGCAGTAATAAGAGCAAGTTCAGACCTCTTTTGCTCCTTCACACTCCCTTGCCCACCACGAGATGACGCAGCACAAAGGCCCTGCCAGATGCCAGCACCTTGACCTTGGACTTCTCAGCCTCCAGAACCGTGTGTCAGACACCTTTCTGTTACTCATAAATTACCCAGTCTGTGGTATTCTGTTATCACAACACAATATGGACTCAGAGAATTGGCAACAAGAAGTGGGACAGTTGCTATAATAAATGCCTGAAAATGTAGAAGCAACCTTGGGATGGGTAATGGGTAAAGGATGAAAGTTTGAAGGTGTGGGCTAGAAAAATCTAGGATCTCAGCCAGGTGTGGTGGCTCAGGCCTGCAAACCCAGCACTTTGGGAGGCAGAGGTGAGAGGATTGCCTGGGCCCAGGAGTTTGAGACCATCCTGGGCAACATGGCCAGACCTTGTCTCCACAATAAATCAAAAATTAGCTGGGGTTGGGGACACATGCCTGTGGTTCCAGCTACTTGGAAGGCTGAGGCAAAAGGATGATTGAGGCTGTGGTGGCCATGAGTGTGTCACTGCACTACAGCCTGGGTCACAGAGAGGCTCTGACTCAAAACATAGAAGATGGCTACCATGGAGCAGCAGACTGGCACCACTCTTGCTGAGCAAGGCAGAGGGTAGGGACCCAGTCATCTACACATGGAGACACCGCAAACACTTTTGGACAGGTGAAACATCTTGCACCCAGCAGAGTTCTCTTTGAACACATAGAGACCAGAAAGAGAGAGCAGACACAGAAATCTGGGCACCCCATCCCCCACTGCAGCAGACTTGCACAAGAACTAAAGCCCTGCCTGGTGGACAAAAGTGAATGAGTAAGCCACAGATGCTTTGGGATGGTTCATCCCCTTCCAGCCATGCATGCAGGAGGAGTTCTGGGAAGGGCACAGCAGTGGGTAAACACAGCCCAAGGGGGAACGGTAAAAAAAAAAAAAAAACCCATGCTTGGTCAGCCGCCATGAGCACGGCTTCTGCCAGGCAGCCCAACTCACAGGCAGGAAAAGCTTGTCTGCAGCATGAACCTAGCTGGTGCCTCCTGCCAGCAGCTGGGGGCCATCTTCCCAGCCAGATCAGGAAGAACTGCCTCCAATCCTGGTGTCCCTGCAGGGTAGAGACTGCCCCTTCCTCCCTGGCAGAGAACTCATTCTCTTTCAAGAGCAGAGTGCAGACCTGAAAGACAGGGAGGGAGTGACCTGAAAGACAACTGAAGACTATCTTGGTGGGAAGGCTCCTGGGTTGGAAACTGCTGACAGCAGATGGGAAACCCACCCTCCCTGCCCTACTCACCCTCCCTGCCCTACTCACCCTCCCTGCCCTACTCACCCTCCTCAGCAGTGAAAGCGGGTCCAACTAGTTTAGCAGTGGGAGAGAAAATCTGCAGTAACAGAAACCTGCCACAAGGTGGTGCAAGGGGCAGAAGTGAATGCCCGCCTCCCCCCATTGACACATATCGAACCACAGAAAGGGCCCTAGAGCAGAGCGTAATTGAATAACTCTGGAGCAGCAAATCAAAAGAGGAATTATGGAGAGTGAAGAGAAGCCTGTCAAAAATGAGGAAAAATCAATGGAAAAATACAATCCTCAGAGTCTTAAAGAGACAGCATCTGAAAAAGCAGCTATCGGAGTACAAACAACTACACTCAAAACTACCTGCTCCAGGTGACAGCCACAGAAATCAGAGGTTGGATGGCAAAAATGAGCAGGAACCAAGAGAAACTAGAAGCGAAACTCACTGAAGTGATATAGGAAGTAAAAGCAGAGTTGGCCAATTTCAGAAAAGCCCATCCTGAAATAGTGGAAATGAAAAACTTCAGCCTGGAAATTAAGAACACAGTAACAAGCATAGGAAGTGGGGTCAACCAGACAGAGGAAAGAATCTCAGAGCTTGAAGACCAAAATATGGAACTAACCCAGTCTGTCAAAAACATAGAACAAAAGCTCAAAAAGGAGGAGCAAATCCTCCAAGAGATGTGGGACTATGTCAAAAAGTCAAACCTACAACTGATTGGTATCCCTGAAGCAGAGAGGGAAATGGAGAACACCATGAACAAGCATTCCATGAGGTCATCCAAGAAATTTTCCCACATCTTGTTAGAGAGGCAACCATCCAAGCACAAGAGAGTCAGAGAACCCCCACAAGGTATCATATGAGAAGACCATCTCCAAGGTACATAGTAATCCACCTCCACAAAATAAGCATGAAAGAAAAACTTCTAAAGGCAGTGAGAAAGGAAGGTTAGACTACCTGCTGGGGAAGGCCCATTAAAATCACTCCAGACTTATCTGCAGAAACCTACAAGCCAGAAGGAACTGGAGTCCAATTTTTAACATTCTTAAAGATAGGCAACTCTAGTCAAGAATTTCCTACCCTGCCATGTTAGGCTTCATCAGTGATGGAAGACTAAAATCCCTCCCAGACATTCGATCCATAAGAGAATATGCTGCTTCCAGACCAGCCCTTCAGGAGACCCTTAAGAAGGTGTTGAACACAGGGGAAAAAAAAAAAAAGGAGCAGCTGCACCCGTCACAAAAGTACAGGTAAGACAGAATTAACAGAGTATACAGAACACTCACAAAAATGAAAACACACACATATATAAACACAAAAGTAAAAAGGAAACAAAGCAAACCCTTAAGAGCCCTATGACAGGATAAACTTTTAAGTTTCAATAATCAATTTGAAAGTAAATGGTCTAAATGTGTTATTGAAGAGACATAGAGTGGCAAACTGGATAAGAAAGCATAATCCAGTAATCTGCTGCCTCCAGAAAACTCATCTTACTGCAAAGGATACTCACGGGCTCAGAGTTGGAGCCTGGAAAACAAGTTTCAGGTGAATGGGAAACAGAAGAGGATAGGACTATCAGACAAAGCAGTCTTCAAACCATCAAA
The DNA here is from genome assembly GCF_000164805.1 of Carlito syrichta. Lineage (NCBI taxonomy): Eukaryota > Metazoa > Chordata > Mammalia > Primates > Tarsiidae > Carlito > Carlito syrichta. Next base: position 18,031 of record NW_007231894.1, on the reverse strand, counting down.
AGTTAAAAAGAATACAGAAAGACACTCTATAATGATAAAAGGCTCAATCCACCAGCAAGACATATCCATCCTAAATATATGTGCACCCAACATAGGAGCATCAGGTTTTATAAAATTAAACTAAGAAAAGACATTGACTCCCAGACAATCATAGTTGGCGACCTAAATATCCCACTAACAGTGTTAATTAGATCATTGAGGCAAAAAACCAACAAGGAGATCCAGAACCTCAACTTGACACTCAATCAAATAGATTTTTTTTTTGACTTGGAGTCTCACTGTATCACCCAGGCTGGAGTGTGGTGGCATGCTCACAGCTACTGCAGGCTCGACCTGCTGGCCTCAGGTGATCCTTCCACTTCTGCCTTCCAAGTAGCTGGAACTACAGACACATATCACCATGCCTGGCTAATTTTTTGATTTGTTGTAGAGATGAGATCTCGCCAAGTTGTCCAGGCTGGTCTTGAACCCATGGGTTCAGGTGATCCCCTCACGTTGGCCTCCCAAAGTGCTGGGATTATAGGCGTGAACTACCACGCCCGGCCTCAAATGGATTTACTAGACATCTGCAGAACACTTCACTCAACATCTTTAGATTATACATTCTACTCATCAGCAAATAGAACATATTCCAAGATCAATCACATTCTTGGGTATAACTCAAGTGTGAACAAATTTCAAAAGATCAAAATAGTGCCATGCATCTTCTCAGATCACAATGAAATCAAAATAAATATCACCACCAACAAGATCCCCTCAAAACATGCAAAGACAAGACATGAACAATAAAAAACATACTGCTGAATAACTTTTGAGTCATCACGGAAATTAAGACATAAAGAAAAAGGTTTCTGGAAACAAAAAACAAAGACACATCAGAATCTCTGGGATGCCATTAAAACAGTGTTAGGAGGAGAATTCATAGCATTGCATGCACACATCAAGAAAACAGAAAGATACAAGTTAACAGCCTAACGTCATACTTAAGAGACCTGGAAAGGCAAGACTGCCTAAATCCTAACTTCAGCAAAAGAATCCAGATCACCAAGATAAAAATCACAATTGCAGGATATAAAAGACAAAAATATAGAAAGGATCAACAAGACAAAAACTGGTGCTTTGAAAGGATAAATAAGATTGATGGGCCCCTGGCCAGACTGACTTAAAAAAAAGAGAGAAAGTCCAAATAAGCACAATTAGAAGTGCAAAAGGTGAAGTCACAACTTACCCTGAAGAAATTCAAAAGATGATCAGATCACCATGAACACCTGAATGCAAATAAACTAGAAAAGCTAAAGGAAATGGATGACTTTCTGACAACACAAAACTTTCCAAGCTTGAAACAAGAAGAAATTAAAACTCCAAACAGGCCAATAACAATCCAGGAAATTGGCTCAGTCATAAAATCTCCCCACCAAAAAAAGCTCCGGACCAGATGGCTTCCCAGCTGAATTTTACCAGACATATAAGAAGGAGCTGATACTAATCTTATTGAAAGTATTCCAGGCATTTGAGAATGATGGAATTCTCCCCAATTCATTTTATGAAGTTAACATCATACTGATACTCAAACTTGGCAAAGATTCAACAAAGAAAGAGAATGCCAGGCCAATCTCCTTGATGAACATAATTGCAAAAATTCTCAACAAAATTCTGGCAAATTGGATCCAACAACACATCTTAAGGCTCATCCACCATGGCTAGGTGGGCTTCATTCCTGGGATGTAGAACTGGTTCAACATTTGCAAGACCATAAGCATAACTCAGCACATTAAGTGATGTAAAACCAAGAACCACATTATATCACTGATGCAGAAAATGAATTAGACAAAATCCAGCATCCCTTCTTAATAAAAACCCCTGAGCACCTGCCTAGGAATAGAAGGAGCTTTGCTCAAAATAGTAAGAGCCATCTATGATAAACTCACAGCCAGCATTTTGCTCAATGGGCAGAAGTTGAAAGCATTCCTACCAAGAATGGGAACAAGACAAGGATGCCTACTCTCACTCTTCCTGTTCAACACAGTGCTGGAAGTCCTAACTACAACAATCAGGCAAGAGAAGGAATCAGGGATATCCAAATAGGAAAAAAGGAAGTTAAACTATACCTCTTTGCAGACGATATAATTCTATACCTTGAAAACCCTAGGGAGTCTGTCACAAGTCTCCTTGAACTGCTAAATGGCTTTGGTAAAGTCTCAGGGTACAAAATTAATTTGCAATAAACAGTTGCATTTCTATACACCAGCAACGAGTGGAGAACCAAATAAAAAACACAATCCCATTCACAATAGCCACAAAAAAATGAAATACCTTGGCATCTAATTAAGCAGGGAGATGAAAGACCTTTACAGCAAGTGGTACAAAACACTGCTCAAATAAATCGAGGATGACACAAGCAAATGGAAAAAACATTCCATACTCATGGATTGGAAGAATCAATATTGTCAAGATGTCCCTTCTTCCCAAGGCAATCTATAGATTCAATGCAATGTCAATCAAATTACCAACACCATTTTTTTTTACAGACCTGGAATCAGCAATACTGAAATTCATTGGAAGGAAAAAAGAGCACAAATGCTGAAGCAATCCTCAGCAAAAGGAACAAAGCAAGAAGTATCACACTTGCAGACTTTAAACTTTATTACAGGGCTACAATAACCAAAGCAGCCTGGTATTGGCACATAGGCACATAGATCAATGGAACAGGACATAAATTCGAGAAGCAAAAATACTGTTCTCAGTCAACTAATCTTTGACAAAGCCACCAATAACAATCACTGGAGAAAGGAGACCATATTTAGCAAACGGTGCTGGCAAAACTAGCTTACCACACGCAGAAGAATGAAATTGGACCCCTACCTATCACCATATTCAAAATCAACTCAAAATGGGTCACAGACCTAAATGTGAAACTTCAAACTATAAGAATCCTGGAAGAAAACATAAGAAACACCATTAAGCACATTGGAGTAGGCAAGGAATTCTTGACCAAGTTCCCAAAAGTGAATGCCCTAAAAGCTAAGATAGACAAGTGGGACCTCATCAAACTGAAAAACTTTTGAACAGCAACAGAAACCACCAAGAGAGTAAAGAGATAACGCACAGAATGGAAAAAAGCATTATATTTGCAAATGATACATCTAACGAAGGCCTAACATTCAGGATTTACAAGGAACTCAATTGAGGTAAAAAGGGGAAAACCCCATCTAAAAGCGGACAAGGGACATGAACAGACACTTCTCAAAAGATGACATACAAGCAGCCAACAGACGCATGAAAAATGCTCAGCCTCACTAATCATCAGAGAAATGCGAATCAAAACTTCATGAGATGCCACCTAACTCTGGTAAGGATGGCTATCATTAATAAGTCAAAAAACAACAGATGCGGGTGCAGGTCCAGAGAAAAGAGAATGCTTCTACACTGTTGGTGGGAGGGCAAGCTAGTTCAACCTCTATGAAAAGCAGTGTGGCAATTCCTAAGAGAACTAAGAATCGACCTTCTATATGATCCAGGAGTCTTTCCTGGGAATATACCTGGAGGAAAAAAAATTGTTCTACAAAAAAGACACCTGTACACACATTTATTGCTGCACTATTCACAACAGCAAAAACATGAAACCAGTCCTACTGCCCATCAAAAGTGGACTGGATAGAGAAAATGTGGTACATAAACATAATGGAGTATTATGCAGTCATGAAGAACAAAATCATGAACTTCACAGCAAATTGGAGGGAGCTGGAGACCATCATACTAAGTGACCTATTACAGAAGCAAAAAACTAATTATTTCAAGTTGTCACTCATAAGTGGGGCCTGAGTAATTGTCACATTAGCACAAGGGAGGGATTGACAGTCACTGAACACTGTTAGGGGAGGGAGAGAGGGGAAGGGTGGAGGCACGTGCTAACACAAAGGGGTACCTGGTCCACTGCCACTAGTTAGCTTCACCTGTATGCAGCCTACTTTGGTTGTTAATCTCCCTTTGTGCCCCACATCTCTATAAGAAAACACAATTTAAAAATGAATATACAAATAAACAAACATCCTGGATTGCCATGAATGAAGTGTTAGGGCAATTCTTATGAGGGCTTGGAAGAAGAGGAGAGCTGTAAGAAAAGACTCAACCTTCTTGGGGATTACTCAAGTGGCCACGATCAAAATGTCAGTAGAAGGCCGTTCGATGAGGTCTCAGATGGAAATGAGGAAAGGGGTTTTAGAAACTGTGGGAAAGCCCTTATTTGTTATGAAGACAAAAAGAATGTGACTGAGCCGTGGCTCAGCCTGTAATCCCACGCCTTGGGAAGCTGAGGTGAGTGGATTGCCTGAGCCCGCGGGTTGGAGACCCGCCTGGGCAACTTGGTGAGACCTTGTCTCTACAATAAATCAAAAAATTAGCCAGGTGTGGTAGTGCTTGCCTATAGTTCCAGCTACTTGGAAGGCTGAGACAGAAAGATCGCCGGAGCCCAGCAGGTTGAGGCTGCAGTGACCGGGAGATTGCCACTGCACTCTGGTCTGGGCGACAGAGTGAGACTCCACCTCAAAAAAACCCAAAAAACAAAAAAACGAATGTGGCTGAACTATGCCATGCTTGAGGGCTTTGTGGGTGATGGAATTTAAGAGCAAACATGAGAAGAAATGTCTAAGCAAAACACTGAAGGGGTTGTGTCTACTTTAAATCACATGCAGTCAGATGTGAGAGAAAAGAAATTGCTTAAAGATGGAATGTGTCATTAAAAGAAAACAGCCAGGTGTCTTGTCACACACCATGTCACTCATAAGTGGGTCCTGAACAATCGTCACATTGGCACAAGGGAGGTCAACCCAGCTACATGGGAGGCTGAGGTGGGAGGATCACTTGAGCCCAGGAAATCAATGCCACAGTGAGCTGTGATGGTGCTACTGAATTCCAGCCTGGGCGGAGGAGTGAGATCCTGTCTCTAAGAAGAGTGTGTGAAAGAGCGAGAGTGAGAACGGAAGGATTTCGAAACATTTTAGACTGACCACATAAAGAACGAAAGCGTGAGAGGGGAGTGAACCAAAGTTCTGGGAGGGCAGAACGGCTTCAGGGACAGGCCTGGGAGTCCTCCTCAGATGGCCCAGAGCCTCCTCAGGCCTCTGCTCCCCACGGCCCCGGGCTCCTCAGTCATCCCGGCTGTGGCTCAAGCAGGCCCAGGAGTGGCTTAACCCACTATTGACTGAGAAGACCAAAAGTGACTGCCACGAATTTCACTGTCTGCCAGAACAAATTCCACACCCTGTAAAGGAAGAAGACGTGATTTTTCTCCCTGCCTGCAACATATCACACACAATGTCCAGCATACTGCAGACAATTACTGTACACAAAGAAATGGAAACAGATGAGCCACAGTCAAGAGAAAATGCAGTCTAAGGAAACCAACCCCCTAGATGACCCAGCTGTTGGAACTAGCAAGCAGTACTTTGCGGCAACTGTTGCAAATGCACATGTTTGTAATGGCTGCTTGAGAGGATGGCCATGATGAATGAGCAGGTGAGTGATCTAAGCGGACGAATGTGCGCCAGAAAAAGAACCAAAAGGAAACTACAAGGCTGAAAAGTGCGATCTGTGCGGCCAAATAATTAGCAGGATGACTTTAACAGTGGGTTGAAAATGTTAACGAGGGTTAACGAGCCATTCAGTTGGAAAGACAGCAAGAAAAGTTATTGAAAAAATGAGCACAAATGGAGCATAAAGACCTCTAGGATGAGACCAGTCAGTCCAACACAAGTGTAAATGGAGTAAGAAGAGGAGACAGCCACAGGACTAGAGAAAAATATGTAGTGAGAATAGCTGGAAACTGCTCAGATCTTTGAGGAACAGAAACCTAAGTAGGATAAATACAAAGAAAACAACACCCAGGCACACGATGGCCAAATGTTGAAACTAAAGACAGAGAAAAATCTTGAAAGCAGGCAGAGAAAAATGACAATTATATGCAAGTGAATGATTATATAAATTAAGATTGGTTTCTTTTCTAAAAGAGTGGAGGACAGGATACGATTAGATCATATTTTAAAATGCAGAAAGAAAACACTGTTAACCTAGAATTCTAAACTCGGCAAAAATATTTAAAACTGAAGATACAGTGAAAATATTTCACTTCCAACATTATTGACTATAAGAATTCTTTTTTTCTGGAGATACAAAGACCTCCATGGGGTTCTTGTAACCCCAGGAAAATATAATTGGGGTGCTCATTTGACCAATGTGCAATGTCCAATGTTGGACCAGATTTCCAGCTTTTTCTTTTTGAGTTGAAGTCTCACTCTGTTGCCCAAGCTGGAGTGCCGTGGCACACTCACGGCCACCCCAGCGTCGACCTGCTGGGCTCCAGCGATCCTTCCGCCTCAGCCTTCCAAGTAGCTGGAACTACAGGTGTGTGCCACCACACCCGGCTAATTTTTAAAAATTTATTGTAGAGGGGAGGTCTTGCCAAGTTGCCCAGGCTGGTCTCGAACCCACAGGCTCAGGCAATCCACTCTCCTCGACCTCCCAAAGTGCTGGGATTACAGGCTGAGCCACCGAGCCTGGTCTACAAGAATTCTAAAGGGGTTTTTCTAGATGGAAATTCGGATCTACAGGATTGAACAGAGAGCGTCAAAAATGGTAGATAGAAACAATTGTATAGCTTTTTAAATTTTCTTCTAATTTTATTTTATTTTATTTTATTTTTTTTTAGTTGGAGTCTCACTCTGTCACCCAGACTGGAGTGCAGTGGCTGCTCCCGGCCACCCCAGCCTCGACCTGCTGGGCTCCGGTGATCCTTCCGCCTCAGCCTTCCAAGTAACCGGAACTACAGGCGTGCGCTACCACGCCCTGCTAATTTTTTATTTATTTATTGCAGAGACGAGGTCTCTCCAAGTTGCCCAGGCAGGTCTCAAACCCGCAGGCTCAGGCAATCCACTCACCTTGGCCTCCCAAAGTGTGGGATTACAGGCTGAGCCACCAAGCCTGGCTTTTTCTTCTAATTTTTAAAAAGATATATGATTGGCAAAGCAAATATTATTTCACTGCTTTGTGAAGTTGATAATGCACAAGGGGGACCCAAAAAAACCCAGAATCATTTTTTTGGAGGGCAGGCCCCTTATAGGACAGACCTTCCTGCTAGGTAAGTGTTCTGGGAACCCATCAACATCAGTGTACCAGCTAGAATTGTTGTGAGATGCTGCATTCAGTCTCAGTTAATTTTTTTTTTTTTTTTTTGAGATTCTTTCAGTGCATTTGCCCATTTCATGATGGGTGGTTTCCGAGTGCACTTGCCCACATTGTGATGAGTGTTCAGCAGTTTTGTTTTGTTTTGTTTTTCTACCCAAAACAGCATGCTCCCCATGCCCTGCCCTCCCCATTTACCCGATCTTGCCTCAAGAGAAATTTTAATTTCCCCAGATGAAAAAAGTTCTCAAAGGTGAACATTTTGTTTATGTGGAAGAGGTGAAACCAAAAACAGCAGAAGCACCAAAAAGCATCAAAACTGATGAGAACAAAAACTGTTTTGAGCAGTGGAGGAAGATTCTCAATAGGTGTTTTGTATCAAATGGAGAGGACTTTGAAAGTGACTAGGGTTTAAACATGTAAGAATAGATACACAATTTTTTTTTTTTTTTGAGTCAGAGTCTCACTTGGTTGCCAAGGCTGGAGTGCAGTGGCATGCTCACGGTCACTGCAGCCTTAACTTGCTGGGCTCAGGTGATCCTTCTGCCTCAGTCTTCCGAGTAGCTGGAACTACAGACATGTGCCACCATGCCCAGTTAATTTTTTTTTTAAATTTATTGTAGAGACGAGGTCTCGCCAAGTTGCCCGGGCTGGTCTCAAACTTCTGGGCTCAGGCAATCCTCTTACTTCCACCTCCCAAAGTGCTGTGATTACAGGAATGAGCCACCGCACCTGGTCTAAATACACAATTTTTAATAAATAAATTCCATGTTTTTTTGGGTCCCCTTGTATGTATGATGTGATATATATGCCAACAATACAAAAGATAATGCAAAGAGACGTAAGAAAAAATGAAGAATTTAAAAGGGGAGACTAAAAAAATGGGATGAATTCAAAAGGAATCAGGAAAGGAGGAACAGAGAGAGAAAAAACAGAATTAAAAACAGCAAGAGGCCAGACCTAAATCAAACCATGCCAACCTCCCATTACGAGCACATATGATTCAGAATTAGCATTAGAATGTACTATTCTGTGGATCCTTTCTTTTTGTTTTACTGTTTTTCCGTGGTAGATTAGTCTTTTCAGGTGGCCATTCACACTTTTCCCCACGCCTTACAATAGGCTCCCACTACAGTGTTCTGTTGGGCGAATCACATCAGTTTAATATACCACTTCCAGTTTTAAATTATTTTACTTTTGCAGGAAAGACGTCTTCCCACACCTCCTGTTTTCTTCCTTGTGGAGGGAACCTATTAGTGCAACACTTCCAGACCGTATTTATTTACAAACACACACGTAGGGGCACACGCAGGCGCGTACACTGCCCCAAACAGTGCAGGATCTCAAAACCGACTGGTGAGAGTGAAAAAGACACTGGCGTGCAGGTCCATATGCTGGCCTCTCCCGAGCCTCCTCATAGGAGTGAGTGTGGGCGGAGGACACACCTGCTGTCTGCCCCAGGTACTCACTACTTGCGAGAGGAGTCACCCCGTCCAGTGGTGACAGCTGCAGTGTAGGTTTGTGGGCCATGACCAGGGAGCCCGTGCACCTGAAGAGCTAGGATGCACTCACTAATAAAAGTGAGCATTTCGGTCTCAGAAAATTACAGCATTAGAGGCACTGTCCGTCAGAGGAGGTACCCATTTACTAATGTAACTTAAAACATGGGTGTAGTGGTTCACATTGTAGGCCCAGCACTTTGGGAGGCGGAGGTGAGAGCCCAGGGGTTGGAGATCAGCACGGGCAACTTGGTGAGACCTTGTCTCTACAATGTATCAAAAAATTAGCTGGGTGTGGTAGTGCGAGCCTATAGTTCTGGCTACTTGGAAGAATTGCCTGAGCCCAGCGGGTTGACACTGGGGTGGCTGTGAGTGTGCCACTGCACTCCAGCCTGGGTGACAGAGTGAGACTGATTAAAAACAAGAAACAAAAAACAAACAAACTGGCTGGGCTCAGTGGCTCAGCCTGTAATCCCAGCACTTTGGGAGGCCGAGGCGAGTGGATTGCCTGAGACCCTGGGTTTGAGACTAGCCCGGACAACTTGGTGAGACTCCATCTCTACAATAAATAAAAAATCGCCAGGTGTGGTAGCATGCGCCTGTAGTTCTGGCTACTTGGAAGGCCGAGTAAGACTTCAGCTCACACACACACACACAAAAACCCACAAAGAAAACAACAAAAAATAAGGCGGCCAAACTATTGCAACCTCTTTGGAAGACAGGGTGGCGATTCCTGAAAGAACTAGAAATTGACCTTCCATATGACCCAGAAATTCCCCTATTAGGAATATACTCGGAGGAACGCAAAGCATTCTACAAAAAAGATACCTGCACATGTTTGTTTGCTGCAGCTCTGTTTGCAATAGCAGAAACATGGAACCAACCGTGTTGCCCATCGAAGCAGGACTGGATAAAAAAATGTGGTACCTATACACAATGGAACATTACGCAGCCATAAAGAAGGACGAACACGTGGACTTCGCAGCAACTTGGATGGATTTAGGGTGGGTCATACTCCGTGATTGGTCGCAGAAGCAAAGAACAGAGTTCCATATGCTCTCTCTCATAAGCGGACCCTGAGCGACTATAACGCCGTAAGAAAGTGATTGGCAGCTGTGGGAAACTGCCAGCGGAGCAGGAGTGGGAGTGGGGCTGGCAGCGGAGGGAAACTGCCAGGGGAGGGAGGGGCACCTCATGCCCAGGGGCACCTGCAAAATCAACGTTTGTCGACCCGACCCTGAATTGTGCCCCACATCTTTATAACGAAAAAAAATTTGCAGAAAGTAAAGGTGAAAATAAGGCTGCCAGGCGCGGTGGCTCACTCCTGTCACTCCAGCCCTGTGGGCAGCTGATGGGGGAGAATCGCCTGAGCTCAGGGCTTCAAGACCAGTCTGGGCAACATAGTGAGACCCCAGCTGGGTGTGGTGGTACATACCTGTTGCGCCAGTTACCAGGGGAGTGAGGTGGGAGAATGGGTTGAACCCAGGAGGTCAAGGCTGCAGTGAGCCAGGACCATGCCACTGCACTCCATCCTAGATCAGAGAGTAAGACCCTGTCTCAGAAATAAATAAATAAATAAGGTGATATTAAAATGAGACCATCTTAGGTGACAAAGAAGGGTGGCTCCTCAGCTAATCAAAGGATAGGATGAGCACTATTTTTTAAAATCATGTTCTGGAAATAAAACTAATCTTTTTCTTTTTTCTTCTTTATTTTAAAGATGTGGGATACAATTCAGGGTTAGGTAGACAAGTGTTGATTATGTAGGTATCCTTGTTGATGAGGTGTAATCTTTTTCATAGTTGTCTATTCATTGCTTTTGTTTTAGTTTCCTTTTTGTTATTCAAAAATCTTAAAAGTTGCACCTAATATGTCACTAATAATTCCTTCTACTGATTCAACTGCACTTTACAGTTTTGGTTGCTTTGTTTGCTTTTTAGTAGTTAGTTCTTTGTGGTTTCTCAATGTTCAGGATGAAAAGTATTTACCTAAATTTCTTTTTCCCCATGGTAACATCTATGACGGGTCGGCCCATGTCCCCAAAAGAAGATATGCTGTGTCCTAGCCCCTGGCCCCTCACAATGAAACTCTACTTTAGACAGAGAGTGTCTGCAGATTTAACCAAGTGAGGGAGAGGTTATTCCTGGGGGGGTCCTCATCCAACATGACCGATGTCCTCATAAAAGGGGAAATTGGAGACAGACACATACAGTGGGAAGACAGGGCGAAGGTGGCTGGGACAACGGCATCAGAGGCGGGAGGGCGCACACCCCAGCCGCGGGGCGCCAGGAAGAGTCGGGAGGGCCCCCTCGAGCCCAGCGGGAGCAGCGCCTGGCCCTACCTGCGCTTCAGGCTTCTGCTGTTTCAAGCCATCCCGCTGGTGGCGCTTCGTTATGGCCACCCCGGACTCTAAAGCAGTATCTAAATTCCTCATCCACGTTTAAGACATTTCGCTTCCCCGTTTTTAAAAATGCAGTCTGATTTATCCGATCCGAGCAATCGTTCCTTCAGGTCCGTTTCTGCCTGTGTTTGTGCTGTGGCCTCAGTCTCCTTTGGTGTCTCCCTGGGGGCGTGTGTGTCCTGGGCGGGGCCGTCCCGTCCCTGTTCCTCTCCTGGCTCTGCGCTCCCTCCCTCCATTCTCTCCCTCTTTCCTCGTCAACCTCCCACCCTCCCTCCCTCTCCCTCCCTCCCTCTTTCCCTCAGTCTCTGATGAGGGTATTTTCTTTGGTTTGGGGGCTGTGGCCAGAGGGCCTGAGGGCAGGGACTGCCTGGGACACAGTGCAGCCAGCGGCTCCTGTTCAGGGATTCTGGGGATTCTGGGAATTAACCTCCTCATTCTTCACCCTCCTTGGAACTGAACTCTTCTGGCACTTGTAAAGTCCTGCTCTGTTCTCGTGCCACGGTTCGCACAGCCCTTCCCTCCAGAGAGCTGAAGCCCTGCCCGCGAAGGCCCCGGTGAGGCCCGCCTCTGAAGTGTTGGTGCTGAGAGCTTTGCCTGCGGTTCTGCGCCCGAGTCCCAGGGCTGGGCCAAGCTGCTGTCTCCGGGGCGCCTGTGCCCAGTCTGGGTGGGGCGTCTGCAGGTGGTGGCACAAGCGTTGGGTCACTTCGTGAACTGTGTGCACAGCCATGCTTTCTGTCTCTGGTGACTTCCAGACTCTGCTTGAGGGTGCATGAGGGCCACGGGGTGAGACAGCCCTCATCCAGCACCAGGACTGGGAAGCCCAGGCCCTGGGGTGCCGGCGCGACTCCAGGCCAGCACAAGATGGGAGCTGAGGAAGAAACCAAGAGCCCACTGTGCTTCTGGAGTCACATGCAGAGCCTCACGTGCCCTTCCTGTGCCCCTCGGTCAAGTTCCCCCACGCCAGCACCCGAGGTCTAACTGTGAGCGGGAAAGCACCAGCTGGCCAGCATCTGGGCAGGGAAAGACAAGCAGCTGAGTCCGCAGCTGGCCTGGAGAGGCCTGGGTGCACATCCAGGGCTGAGGTCACACAAGTGCCCATGGGCAAGGGGAGGTTTTGAGTTCGATCTTTTGAACAATACGCGATGCCTCATAAAACAACTGCTTCTCTGACATGTCTGAAGTGGACGCCAGACTGAGGCCTGCCTCTCCCCAGGCGCTCCCCTGCTTTTGTGTCTCTTGGGGGCCCCAGGCCCTCAGCACCTGTCCTCTCCTGACCACATCCTACACAGCATCTAGCTCAGCATGACGCCGTCTAAGATACTTCACGAGTCCGTGAAAGCAAATGGAGTCATTCCAGATAATTTTCTGGCTTATTTAAAAATAAAAATAAAAAAACATGCAACAACTAGAAAGCACAGCATCACGTACGTCCAATCTTCTCCCCGGAGATTATGCTGGTCCCTGACCCAGTGAGATGCTGTCTGTCCAGAAGCGTGTCTTGGTGGATGTGGCAACCTGACGCTGCAGCTTTCGGCCCAACTGTCATGTTCTCAGGGAGCCCGCCGGGGTGCTCCAGGCTGGTGCCCTTCCTTCAACGGGTCCCAGGGGCTGCTGCGAGTTCCTGAAGTCTGGGCTGCCCGGTGGACCACCCCCATCCAGCCCGGCATCCTGCCTCGAGGGCCGGCCCTGCAGCACTCTGAGGCTGCAGGCCCGGGGGCTCCAGTCTGCTCCTTTCTGTCCGGACATGCCACTGCTTGCAGGTGCCGTCTGTAGGAGCACACCCTCCACAAAGCAGGCACCTGAGGCCCCCCAGGCCTGCTTCTCGGACCCGCCCCAAGACTGGGCAAGACCCGAGGCCTTGCACTGCTGAGGAAGGCTCCACCCTGATGGCCAGCCTCTCCTGCCTACCGCCCCTGCACGAGGATGAAGGGTCATCTTCCACTTCGAGGGTGCTGGGACGGCCCTGGGGCAGTACGTCCTCAGTGTGTGGACGCTGTGACCCCATCATTTGTTGGCATTTGCTCTTTCTGGGCCTGGATGGAGAGTGCAGATGGACCAAGAAGCGCTGCTTGCGGTCCCCTTAACGACGAGCTTCACGCAACTTACGAGTGTTGCTGGGTTTTACCTGGTCAGCCGAAGCCGCCAGGGAGTGCACTCGACCGGGGTGTGGGTGCTTTTCCATGTTGAAGGATGAGGTCAGTTTTACATCTTCTTGCTGCTTTCCCATGCTGCGGATTCTTCACAGCCATGTCAGTTCCCACCTCTCCTTCCCCTTCCCCTGCAGAAGCTTGTGGGCCGTGTCTCGGCCATTAGCGGTGTGTGTTCTGGGAATGGCGATTCGTTTTAACAATGACTTAATGAAGCCAGACATTAATCAATCAGAAGGGGCAAAGGAAATATGCCGAAAAAATATTATATGATCTAAAACCAAGCAGGAATCATTTGTGCATAATTTGTGATGTGCTATCCACATCACCATTAGCATAGTGATTAGGAATTCACTAAAATTATTCCAATGACCAGAAATAAGACATTATTGCTAATTGTATGTTGATTTGTAATAACATGTACAACCACACACTCAGGTGATTTGCCCAAGATAAATTCCACAACTTGTTTTTCCGTCAAGACAGCGCTGACCCCCAGTTGTGTCCCCCACCTCCATCGGCGGTGCAGAAAAGCAAATTAATTGCACTGTGGGATTCTCTAGGATTATCTCTTGCTTCCTGTCTTTTGCTAGTGCACTTGTTCTTTATTGAGTAGGTTGGGTAGTTTGTACCTCCAGGGGAAGACAGTAACCTTTAAAAGAAATGGAAATGCAGGTATGGTTCACCAAACTTAGTCACATTCACATTATTTAGTTAATTCCACAATGATGTTTAAAAAAAACAACAAAAAATCACTTCATCATGAAAATGCTGTCATTCTCTTGGATGCATGGACTAGTTTCACCAAGGGTCTCAAGTTGCTTTCTAAGTACTAGTTAAGCAAACCCAAATTTTCTGTGCCTGTGTCGGACAATCATTCACTTTTGTCCTTTCTTTAAGCCCAACAGTCTACCCAAGCTGAATTTCTGGTGACACGTTAAGACAAAACGAAGCATAACTCCAAACACAAGCTTCCAGGCACAGTTCTGCATGGAAATTGCAGCTTGGGAAGAGTTCATCAGAACGAGATTGCAAACCACCCTCTGCCCAGCAGGATCTGCGACATAAACACCTGGAGAACTCCAACCACAGTATTTTACAACCAGCTCTCCTAGTAACTTTGGAAAAGGCATAAAAAATTCACAAAATGGGAACATGCAGGGGAGAGCATAGCACGAACAATTTTACATTAATCTGATAAGGAGTGGAAAAGCCAACTCTTATCAGCAGTAAGACTGAAGAAGTCAAGGTGCAACTTGGAGATACATTTCAGCAAGGGGAGCCGTTACCTAAGAGCTTTGGATTTCCTTCCGTTAGTCATCTCATGAATAAATAAATGCCTGCCTGGCACCGGTACCTTTAGCACACTGATTCAGCACATTCCTTTACGACTCTCTTCCACCCCAGTCAGATTTTCTGAAATCTTGAGCCCAGGTACACCTAAGTCATGACGTTTTCGCTCATTAGAATTGGCTTGGAATTCAGTGGGGGGAAAAAGAAAGAGGTGACGTCCTGGAAGGCAGGTAAATAGTGGTGACAAATTATCCATCAGCAGACTGTGAAGCCGGATACAGAAATAGGCCCTCCAATACTCACTGGCAGGATGATTAATTAATTATTTAATTAGACATATGCAGCTGTCCTTCTGTGGAGCTCAGAACACTGTTTTTAGGACTTGTCTCGGCAAAACTGTAGCGTGGCAAAGGCACGTTTCAGGCTCTTCCGTCTTCCTCTGAGAGGACAGGGCCCTGGCTGGGGAGCCTCTCTCTCTCCTGCCTTCTTTCCTGGCCACATACATGCTCCGAGACTCAGATCTCTTGGGTTTTGTTACGTAAAGTCTGGCTCATTTCATGAACTGAGCCAGGCTCTTGTGTTAGCAAAGGCTAATGGCCATGCAGCCCCTTCCCACATAACAGGCAGGAGTTTTCTGACGACAACTGACTATCGTTCAAAAATGGAATTCCAGTCCCTGATGGAAAGTTTGGGGCTCTGGGCAGAGCTTTCAAAACCAGTAGCCCAGCGACTCGAGTCTGTCTGATTCTAAGATAAACACCCATTGGGCATCTGTATGCCCGCCTTGGCACACATTTGAGCCAGGGCTTCACACTTATAAACACACATATACGTGGCAAGGTTTCACCAAGTCACAGGTTCTACGAGAGGAGCCCGCTGAGACAGGGGAATGGACTTCCCCCTGCTGCTGTGCTGGGCTGTGCTTTGGGACAGAAACACGGTGGGCTTGCGGTGTTATCCAACACCACGGGAGAATGATAGATAAGCCAGCATGAGCTAACACACACAGATAAATTACTAATCCCAGGGAGAAGAGGTAGGTAAAGAGGTGTGTAATTCCAGGGGTGGAAAAGAACCTTTGTCACCAGGAGATTAGGGAGGCTTCCAGGAAGAAGTGGCACCTGAACTGACTGAACTGGGTGCAACCTGATGTGTGGCTGAGACTCAGACTGGGGCAAGGCGGTGGTGGTAGGTGCGGGGAGTGAGAGGAGGGCACGTGTGACCAAAACACAGATGCGGCAGGGGCCTCCTGTGGGTGACTGGGCCTCTTCAGCTGGGCCTGGGTGCAGGAAAGAGACCCAGGGAAGAAAACCTTGTGCAGGGCCTGTGAAACCTTCATGCCAGATGGAGGCGTTCCCTAGTTTCTGGGTGTAGAATCACTGGAGACTGTACACGGGGGCCTGGGGCCCGTCCTAAGAGGTCCGTTGGGAAGAATGACCGGGAAGATGGGATGGGCACTCTGACGACCTGAACTGGGCAGCAGCAGCAAGACTGGACAGCAGAAGGATCTGGAGAGAAATGTTGTAGGTGGAAGTTATTGACTGAAACTTGGTAACGGGCATGGCTCAGAGCCAGGATCAGCAGGAGAAAGGGATCTTGGTACCCGAAATAAGCAACAGGGAGCAAGGATGGGTAGGTGGGAAGAGTTTGAGCTTGGACATTATGAATTTTGAGGAGGTGGTAGGACTTCCAAAGTAAGACGTCTATCAGGCTATTGGAAATGCCAGACTAAGGCCAAGGGTGCATGTTCCCATGTGCGTTTTGTAGCCACACAAAGGCCTACTGAAATAGAGAAATGTCAGCTCAAAATCCAAGTTTACAGTCGATGCGTTTAGTGCAAAGCTCAAGTCTTTGGAACCAACATCAGTCACAGCATCATATGCACATGGTCAAGACCCCTCCGGCCATTAAAGCGGAAACGTGCGTTTTTACCCTGACATTGCCCTGCCCTGGGCTGACTGGATCCCACGTATGCTTTGGCGAGGGCGCGCCATGCTGCTCTCCCGGCAGGCGCTCAGGGCCCTGTGCCGGAGGCTGGGATCCGAGTCCTGGTCCTGCCACCGCTTTGTCTTTCAGAGCCGCCCCCATGGCCGGCAGGGGCCAGGTGAGACGGTCACGGGTGCGCTCCATGGGCAGTCGACCTGCTGATCGCCCGCCGGGGAGAAGCGGTGGTGGCGCCACAGGCTTGCGACCACCACTGGCAGCGGACGTGAAGGTGGCCCCGGGGAGGCCGAGGCACACAGCATGGCGTATGAGCCCGGGAGTCTGGGGTGCACGTTCCCAAGCTCAGCATGGGCCGCAGTCCACGTCTCTCTCACGATTCCCCACGGAGAGACAGACCTCCCGGAGAAGCACCGACAGCACTCTCAGCGGCACCACGGAGAGCAAGGGGAGCAGAGCGCGCGGCAGGCGTGGTCTTTGTCCTCCAGGCCTGACGCTTGGTCTGAGGAGGAAGACGACCAAAGGCCAAAGACGACAGGGCAGGAAGCAGCAGCAGCGCCAGGGGAGAGCGACTTCCGGGGCTGGCGTCCGGGGCGGCCGGAGGGCTGTGGGCAGGGAGGACCACGGGCTCTCCAAGACCAGCAGAAGAGCTGGCGGCCGCCGGTCTGCAGGAGCCAGGGGAGCAGACGAGGCAGCCTGCGAGGGGAGCCAGCGCCGAGGCTCCCGTCAAGGGTGGGCTGGGACTCGTGCTCGGCACACGGTGCCACCAGCTCGGCGCCTGCTTTGAAAGGGGCGAGGGGAACCGCGCCGGGAGCCGATGGATGGGTGGGGGAGCCGGCCAGGGGTCTTCCGAAGCGCGGGGCAGAGGAGCAGCCAGACAGGAAGAGGGTCGCAGGCACGAAGAGAAGGCCAGGCTTTTGGGCCCGAGCCAGGAGGGCTGGAGGCCGAGCACGTGCGAGGCCTGGGGCAGCGGGAGAAGTGGCCAGTGGCTCCAGCCCGGATGGCTGAGACAGTGGCGGCCGTGCTAGAGGTGGGTGGACGTCGAGAGCAGAAGCGGGCTTCATTTTGGATTGTGGAGTCTGGGTGTGGGGGGCGCCTAGCGCGGTGGTTCCGTGGGCAGCGGGTGACGCCAGGGCCTCCCGCAAGGGCCAGGACTAGAGGCACAGATTCGGCTTCGGAGGCCGTGGAGCTGAGCGCCCAACAGGGCTAGAACCTCCCGGCGGCTTGAGAAGAGGGGGCCGGGGTCATGACGCCTCCGCAGGAAGGAGCTGGACACTCGGGCCCAGACCCGGCTGCCCGGGCATGTGGCGATGGGGCGAGCCAGCGTCCTCCAGCCCTCTCACAGATGGGCCCACTGAAGCCCGACCACAGCGCCGAGGGGCTCAAGGTCACAGGCTGGCCGGTCCTGCATCCGGCGCTGGAAACTTCCAGCCCAGGGCTCCACAACCCCTCCCGAAATCCTATTACAGACACCGGCCTCCAGGACCCCGGGCACCTGAAGTTTCAGCGCGCTGGGTAAGCTGGGGCTCCAGCAGGTCTTTTTGGCCCCAAGGCAGGACCGACGCGGCCTCGGG
>NW_007231893.1:72665-103538 GCF_000164805.1 Carlito syrichta | reverse complement strand
CCCTGAGGTTTTAGCTACTTGGAAGGCTGAGGTAGAAGAATCACCTGAGCCTCGCAGGTCAAGGCTGCAGTGGCCATGAGCATGCCACTGTATTCCAGCCTGGATAACAGAGTGAGACTCCAACTCAAAAAATAAAAATAAATAAATACATAAACCATCTCTAAACTTTCCTCCAAAAAATAAATCAGAATATGTAATAAAACAAATATATCAGAATGTTAATGCTAACATCTTAGTGACTCTTAGTCTCTATAAATATCTTTAAACTTTTTTGCATTGAAATTTTTCATAATAAAATATAGAGATTGCACCACCAGTGCCTGAGGCGAGCCACCTCTGCCCACCGCCGCTGCTGCCACCTCTGCCACCATCACTGCCTCCAAGGCAGTCATTACACATCACTCCACCTGTGCCTGTGCCACTGCTGCTGCCACCACCACCACCAAAACAGTCATTCCACTTCAGACCATCAGTGCCTGAGGTGAGCCACAGCCACCCCTGCAAGGCAGTCATTACACATTGCATGGCCTGTGCCTGAGGTAATCCACAACTTCAGACCTTGAAGCCCCTGCAAGCAAGATCTGCTGAGGTCTACTACCACTGAACGTCCTGCCAGGCAATGGGTCTGCTCCTGTGTGCCTCCAGGCAACATCTCCCTCCCCTTAGGGGTGGGCGAGCAGCTGTGATAAAGACCATCTGGAGCAAGGGATAACTCCACCTGCTGGCAATTCAAGGTAACAACACCAAAAGTGGAAAAATGGAAGCCTGACAGACACAGGTCAGATCTGAGTAGTGAATGGGGCAGTGGGGAACTGAGTGATGATCTGAACTACCCTTCACAGCAGGCCAGGAACAAATGCTCCTAACCTTGAACAAACTTACTAGCTTGAAAAGACAGCTAGAAGCTAGAGCTGAAAGGACATTCAACTTAAATGAAAAGTCTCAGAGTAGGCTTGATTGGTTCTGTTAGTCTACTGACTTGATTCTATTCCTTCTGTTTTGTTCCCCTCCTTTTTTCTCCTTCTTCCCCCTTCTTTTATTTTCTTCTTTCTGTAAACCATATCTTTGTATAGGGGAATAGCCATCAAAAAGGAGGTTGGTAAATTTGAATGTTAGCAACATTTTATGTTTTAGGGTTTTTTGGTATGGGAGTTGTAGCCGTGGTCTATTGTTTTTATATGTTTCAATTTTTGTCTCTCTCTACATTTGTTGGTACACTCATCTGTTTTCACCCTTACTCCTCTCTCTTTCCACCCCCTACAATGCCCCCCCCTACTGTCTGCTCCATACTCTTCCCTCTGTTAACCTCATTTTATTTCAGGAAGTAAACCTACAACCCCACTGCACGGACAGATTCCAAGGTAGTGGGAAGTGGGTTTCAGATGATCCATACACCTGTCGCTGGATACCAGGATCTGCAGATAGATTTTGAATCACAGCTCCCCCTTCAGTAAATCTCAAAACTGCAAAAAGGACCACCCCCAACCTACAGTTCAACTCCAGAATTGAACAAAGAGGACATACATAAAGAAGAATAGGAGATTGAACAAACAGAAGTAAAAACAACCCCTCTACCCCAGAATAACAGAATTAAAGAAGACGTTGATGTGGAGGGAAGGAAAAGGTAGGCAGGGGGAAAAAACTGCACAAATGAGGAAAAACCAAAAGAAGAATATAGGTCTTACACAGACTCCTGGGAGGACAGACATTGAGAAAATAGACTTTGGAACACAAACAATGAAGAGCCCCCAGATTACTGAGCACATGAAACAAATGCAGACATCAAGACATTAATAGAGAGAATAAAAAAAATGAGGAGAGACAGGAGGAAAATAGGAAGGAGCTTATGTCAGAAATAACAGCAGTAAAGAATACTGTGATGGAAATAAATAACAAACTAATAAGCATGGAAAGCAGAATTAGCCAAGCAGAAGAAAGAATCTCAGAGCTCAAAGACCAAAACACAGAACTAACCCAAACCATCAAAAAAATAGAAAAGAAGCTCAAAAAGGCAGAACGAAACCTTCAAGAGATGAATGATCACTTCAAGAAACGGAACCTAAGAGTAATTGGCCTTCCTGAGGCAGAGAGAGAAACAGAGGCCACACTGGAACAAACATTTCATGAAATCATTCAAGAAAACTTCCCTCATCTCTTCAAGGATGAAAAAATTCAAACACAAGAGATTCAGAGAACCCCTGCAAGTCAACAAATGAGAAGACCAACTCCCAGACATATAATAATTTGCCTAAACAAAGTAGGTATAAAAGAAAAAAATCCTAAAGAATGCAAGAGAAAAAGGTCAGATTACGTACCAGGGAAGACCAATTAGAATAGCAGCAGATTTATCTACAGAAACACTCCAGGCTAGGAGAGCTTGGAGCCCTATATTCAAAGTTAAAAATAAACAATTTCAACCAAGATTAACCTACCCAGCCAAGGTAAGCTTCATCAGTGAGGGAGAATTGAAATCTTTCCCAGATATCCAATCCCTAAGAACCTACACTGCCACAAGACCACCTCTACAAGAAACACTTAAGAAAGTATTGAACACAGAAGAAAAGGAAAAAAGAACAACAACGTTCTTCACAAGAGTACAGGCAAAAGATTAAAAACAAACATGATCCAACTCTAAAACCAAAAGAAAGACAACACACAAACAGGAAAAGCAACAACTCTGTAAGAACATTATGATAGGGATTAATTCTCACATTTCAATAATTAGTTTGAATGTGAACAGACTAAATGCACCACTGAAAAGACATAGAATGGCAAAAATGGATAAAATATCACCAGGCAACAATCTATTGCCTTCAAGAGACTCACCTCACTAGAAAGGACACTCACCGACTCAAGTAAGAGGATGGGAAACAAATTTTCAGGCAAATGGAACACAAAAGAATGGAGGAGTCATGATCTTAATCTCAGACAAAATACCCTTTAAGTTATCAAAAATTAAAAAAGATACAGAAGGCCACTACATAATGATAAAAGGTTCAATCCATCAACAAGAAATATCCATCCTAAACATATATGCACCAAACATAGGAGCGTCAACTTTCATAAAGCAGCTCCTAGGTAAACTAAAAAAAGATATTGACTTCAATACCATCACAACTGGGACTTTAATACCTTACTCACAACCCTAGACAGATCATCAGGACAAAAAAATCCGCAACGAGATCTGAAAACTCAATGTGACTCTTGATCAAATAGACTTAATTGATACCTACAGAATCCTCCATCCAAAGACCACAAAATACACATTCTACTCATCACCACATGAAACGTACTCTAAGATTGACCACATACTTGGCCATAAATCAAGTATAAGCAAATTTAAAAGGAGTGAAATTTTACCATGCACCTTCTTGGACCACAGTGGAATAAAAATAATCATTAACACCAACAAGGTCCCCCCAAATCCCACAAAGATGTGGACACTAAACAGCATAATGCTAAACAACTGCTGGGTCAATGATGAAATCAAAACAGACATTTAAAAACACCTGACAACAAATGAAAATGCCATGAAAGCTGTAGTAAGAGGGGAATTTATATCCCTACAAACACTCATGAAGGAAATGAAAGGATCACAAATTAACAGCCGAAGAAACCACCTAAAATAGCAGGAAAAGCAAGACCACAAAAACCCTAATTTCACCAGAAGAATCCAGATAACCAAAATAAAAGCCCAAATCCAGGACATAGAAGACAAAAAGATAATACAAAAAAATCAATGAAACAAAAAGCTGGTTCTTTGAAAGAATAAACAAGATCGATGGTACCCCAGCTAGACTGACCAAGAAATGGAGAGAAAAAACCCAAATAAGCACAATCAGAAACACAAAAGATGAAGTCACATCTGACCCTGAAGAAATACAAAAGATCATTAGAGACTACCATGTACACTTGTATGGAAACAAACTTGAAAACCTTTTGGAAATGGAGGACTTTCTGTCATCACACAAGCTTCCCAGGTTGAAACAAGAAGAAATTGAGACCGTAAATAGACCAATAACAATCAAGGAAATTGACTACGTAATAAGAAAACTACCTACCAAAAAAAGCCCTGGACCAGATTGTTTTACAGCAAAATTCTACAAGACATTTAAGGAGGAGCTTATAACAATCCTACTGAGGGTATTCCAGGCAATTGTGAAAGATGAAACTCTCCCCAAATGATTTTATGAAACTAACATCACATTGATATCCAAGCCAGGCAAAGACTGAACAAAGAAAGATAACTACAGGCCAATATCTTTGATGAACATAGATGCTAAAATCCTCAAGATCCTAGCAAACTGAATTGAACAACACATCTCAAAAATCATCCATCATGACCAAGTAGGCTTCATCCTTGGGATAGGAAAAGGGGAAGTCAAGTTATCTCTCTTTGCAGATGACATGATCGTGTACCTTGAAAACCCAAAACAATCCGTCAGAAACCTCCTTGCACTGATAAAGGACTTTGGCAAAGTCTCAGGATATAAAATAAATGTATAAAAGACAATCACATTTCCTTACACTAATAATAAACAAACAGAAACCCAAATAAAAAGCACAATTCCATTCACAATAGCCACACAAAAAATGAAATACCTTGGCATCTTCCTAACCAGAGACTTGAAAGACTTACAATGAAAACTGCAAAACACTGCTCAAAGAAATCAAAGATGACACAAACAAGTGCAAAAATCTCCCATCTCATGGATTGCAAGATTCAACATTGTGAAAATGTCCATCCTACCTAAGGCAATCTACAGATATAATGCAATACCCATCAAATTACCAGCAACATTCTTCTCAGACCTAGAAAAAACAATACAGGAATTCATATGGAAACACAAATGACCAAGAATAGCCAGAACAATCCTCAGCACAAAAAAACAAAGCAGGCGGTATCACATTACCAGACTTCAAACTTTACTATAAAGCTACAATCATCAAAATAGCTTGGTATTGTTATAGGAACAGGCATATAGATCAATGGAATAGAATTGAGATTCCAGAAGCTAAACCTCAATTTCTCAATCAATTCATTTTCGACAAAGCCTCCACTACCTACCACTGGGGAGAGGAGAACCTATTCAGTATATGGTGCTGGGAAAGCTGGCTGACCACATGCAGAAGACTCAAACAAGACCCCTATCTCTCCCCATACACAAAAATTAACTCTAAATGGATCTGAGACCTAAATGTAAAACCAAAAACCATAAGAACCTTAGAAAATGAAGGACATACCCTCATGGAAATTGGAACTGGCATCCAATTCCTGAACAAGACCCGAAACCCACAGGCCGTAAGAGATAAGATAGACAAGTGGGACCTCATTAAACTGACAAGCTTCTGCAAAGCCAAAGAAACCATCAAGAGAGCAGAGAGACAACCCACAGACTGGGAAAAAGTATTTGCTAACTCTAGGTCCGACAAATGCTTAACATCTTTGATCTACAAGGAACTCAAACGTGCTGGAAACAAAAAAACCAAACAACCCCATTATAAAGTGGGCAAAAGATATGAGCAGACACTTCTCAAAGGAAGACATCTGAGCAGCCAACAGACACATGAAGAAATGTTCAACCTCACTAATCATCAAGGAGATGCAAATCAAAACCACACTGAGATACCACCTAACTCCAGCCAGAATGGCAATTATCAATAACTCAAAACATAACAGTTGCTGGAGAGGGTGTGGTGAAAAGGGAACACTCCTACACTGTTGGTGGGAGTGCAAACTGGTGCAACCTCTGTGGAAAACAGTGTGGCTATTCCTAAAAGCTCTAGATATCAACCTCCCATATGGCCCCACAATCCTCCTACTGGGAATATACCCTGAAGAACTCAAATCACTCTATCAAAAAGATACCTGCACACGTATGTTTATCGCAGCATTGTTCACAATAGCAAGAACCTGGAATCAACCATACTGTCCATCAAAAGAGGACTGGATTTAAAAAATGTGGTACATATACATGATGGAATACTACGCAGCCATATAAAAGAACAAAATCATGAACTTCACAGCAACCTGGATGGAACTAGAATCAATAATACTGAGTGACCTCTCACAGAAACAAAGATGTGAGTATCACATGTTCTCACTCATATAGTGGACCTTGAACATCCATTGTAATACTATAGAAAAAGGACTGACAGTGGTGGGAAACTACGGTGGGGAAGGGAAGCGAGGTGTGATTAATGGTAGTCAATATCTGTCTGGGGATGGGGAGACACCCCTTATCAACAAGGGTGCCTGAATGAAGCATATTTGTATACCTAACCCTTAACTGTACCCCACAATGTCAAAATAAAAAATATTGATATATATTTAAAAAAAGAAATAAGATAGACATCAAACTAATGAACTTCTGCAAAGCAAAAGAAACCTTCAAAAGAGCAGGAAGACAGTCCGCAGAATGGGGAAAAATATATGCCAACTGTATATCCGACAAAGACCTAACATCTAGGAACTACAAGGAATTCAAACACGCCGAAAGGAAAAAAAACAAACAGCTCCATTAAAAAGTGGGTAAAAAACATGAATAGACACTTCAAAAGAAGATATATGAGCAGCCAACAGACTCATGAAAAAGTGCTCAGCCTCACTCATCATCAGAGAAATGCAAATCAAAACCACACTGAGGTACCACTGCACCCCAGTAATGGCCATCATTGATAAAACAAACAAGAACAGAATCTGGCGAGGATGTGGGGAGAAAGGAATGCTTCTACACTGCTGATGGGAATGCAAACTAGCGTAAGCTCTTTGGAAGACATTGTGGTAATTTTTGACAGAACTAGAAATTGACCTTCCATATAACCCAGCAATTACCCTATTGGGAATATACCCAGAGGAACTCAAATCATTCTACAAAAAAGATACCTGCACATGTATGTTTGTTGCAACTCTATTCACAATAGCAAAAACATGGAACCAACCATGATGCCCATCAAAGCTGGACTGGATTTTTTTTTTAATGTGGTACATATACCTAATGGAATATTATGCAGCCATAAAGAAGGACAAACATATGGACTTTGCAGCAATTTCAATTGATTTAGAGTTGAGCATACTCAGTGATCTATCACAGAAACCAAGAACAGAGTACCATATGTTTTCACTCATAAGCGGACCTTGAACAACTATTATAAGACTATACTAAAGGAATTGGCTGTTGTGGGAAACTGTCAGTGGAGGGAAGGTGGACTTGGAAGTTGAGGGAAACTGCTTGGGGAGGGAGGGACATACCTCATCAACAAGGGTGCTTGCATAATCAACATTTGTGTACCTAACCCTGAATTGTACCCCACATCTTTATAATAAAAAAAAAGATTACAAAAAAAAGACAATTATCCCTAACAGAAGAATAAGGTAAACACATAAGACAAACACATAGGCCAAATTTGAAAAGAGGATTGTTGAGCTTAGTTTAGAAAACCTGGATATGCATAAAACTAATTTGAATATCATGATTCCTTCATAATTGACATTATCTGGTATGATACATGACGAAATGATTACTTATGAAATTTTTAAATTTTTTGTCATGAGGGAAAATTGGCATTTGAGGAATTAGCAACAAAACAATCCTGTGAATTCTCATTCTCCTTGCATGTCAATGCAGTCATGGTAGTATGTGTACCTTGCTTTGAGATGGGCAGTATAGAACAACAATCCTTTGAGACATTAATATTTATATGAGGGTCTTTCATCTTCATCTTCTTTTCTTTCCCTCCCCCCACTTCTTTCTTCCCTATTTCTGTTTATCACTGTCTCCATTTTCTTTCTTATGTTTCACTTTCTTCACTTGAAGATGCAATGTTGCCAGCCCGTTTTCTCAGCTCCATTTGCTGAATAGGTTCTCCTTTCTCCAGTGGTTGTTGTTGGAGGCTTTGTTGAAGATGAATTTTTTGAGAAATTGAGGTTTCACTTCTGGAATCTCTATCTTGTTCTATATACCTGTTCTTGTACCAATACCAGGTTGTTCTGATTATTGTAGCCTTGTAATAAAGTTTAAAGTCTGGAAGTGTGATACCTCCCATTTTATTTTGCTAAGGATTAGTAGTAGTTTATGTTTTCATATGAATTTCTGTATTGTTGTTTCCAGGTCTGAGAAGAATGTTGTTGGTAATTTAATGGGTATACCATTGAATCTGTAGGAGACCCACTTGCAGAAGTATGAAACAGGACCCCTACCTATCACCATACACAAAAATCAACTCCAAATGGATCAAAGACCTAAATGGAAAACCCTAAACTTTAAAAAGCTTATAAAATACAGGAGACATCCTTATGGAAATTGGAATAAGCAGCCAATTCCTGATCAAAATCCCAAAAGCCCATGCCATAAGAGATAAGATAGACAAGTAGAACCTCATCAAACTCAAAAGATTTTGCAAAGCAAAAGAGAACATCAAAATAGCATAAAACAGTCCACATAATGGGAAAAAATGTTTGCCAAAAGCATATCTGACAAAGGTCTAACATCCAGGAACTCATACGTCCCAAAAGGGGAAAAAAAAACAGCCCTATTAAAAAGTGGGAAAAAGACATGAATAGAAACTTCTCAAAAGAAGACAGACACGTGAAAAAAAATGCTCAGCCTCACTAATCATCACAGAAATGCAAATCAAAACCACACTGAGACACTACCTAGCTCCAGTTAGCATGACCAACATTGATAACACAAAAAACAACAGAAGCTGGCGAGAATGAGGAGAAAAGGAAACACTTCTACACTGTTGGTGGAAATGCAAACTAGTTCAACATCTATGGTAAGCAATTCCTTAAAGAATTAGAAATTGACCTTCCCTACCATCCAGCAATCCCCCTTTAGGGAGTATCCCCAGAGGAACATTAATCATTCTACAAAAAAGATACCTGTACATGCATGTATATTGCAGCATTATTTACAATAGCAAAAACATGGAACCAACCATGTTGCCCATCAAAACTGAGCTGGATTTTTAAAAATGTAATACATATGCACGATGGATATTATAAAGCCATAAATAAGAACAAAATTATGAATTTTACAGCATCTTGGATTGATTTCGAGTCTATAATACTCAGTGATTTATCACAGAAACAAAGACCAGACTCACTCATAAGTGGACCCTGAACATTTACCATAATATACAAAGAAAGGGATTGACAGTAGCTTGAAACTGCTGGGAGGGCACACAATGAGGGTACCTGATCTCAAACCAGGCAATGTGGGGACCAAAGGAAGGCCAAAACTTTACCTGTATAATGACCACTTGTATACCTAATCCTGAGTTGCAGGATTAAAAAAATTTTTTTTTAGCAAGGCTTGGTGGCTCAGCCTATAATCCCATGTCTTGGGAGGCTGAGGGGAGTGGATTGCCTGAGCCCACAGGTTCGAGATCTACCTGGGTGAGACCTCTTCTCTACCATAAATCAAAAAATTAACCAGGCATGGTAGTGTGCGCCTGTAGTTCCAGCTCCTTGGAAGGCTGAGGCAGAAGGATCACCGGAGCCCAGTAGGTGGATGCTGTGGTGGCCGGGAGCGGCCACTGCACTCCAGTCTGGGTGACAGAGTAATACTCCAACTCAAAAATAAAAATAAAATAAAATAAAATAAAATAATTTTTTAAAAGATACAATGTAACATAGCATGCAATGAGACTTAATAGAAGCATGACTATGTGTCATCAGAACACTGTGGACAAGGAGTTCTATTTCTGAACAGAAGACTGAGGGCATGAGTTGTGAGCTTTGTCTAAAAGAAATATTAGAAAAAAGAAGCAAATTTCTAGGCAAAAATAACATTTGCACTAGGAGAAATAAACAAAAGGGCATATTATTTTCTAGTACTAGTGGAGAATTTAGTATGTAGACGGAGTTCATGTTGCACAAAATAGGAGACTACATCTTTTTTTATAATAATGCAACTGAAATTTAATTCTGATGGAAACAGTAAATTGATGAAATGTTTTTAGACCAGCAGTTAAAAAATAAGAGTGTAGGGCTGGGTATAGCAGTCCATACCTATAATCCCAGCACTTTGGGAATGTGAGGCAGTAGGATTGCTTGAGGCCAGGAATTGTTCAAGAAAAGACTGAGTGACAAAGCAATGCCTTATCTCTATAGATTAATAGATGATAGATAGATAGATAGATAGATAGATAGATAGATAGATAGATAGATAGATAGATAGATAGTTGGGTGTGTCAGTGCTTGCCTGTAGTCCAATCTACTCATTAAGCTGAGGCAGGAGGATCACTTGAGCTCAGGTGTTTGAGGCTGCAGTGAGCTATGATTGTGCCTCTACACTCCTGTTTGGGCAACAAAGAGAGACCTTGACTCTAAAATAATAATAATAAAATAAAATAAGATTTAGCTTTAGGAAAGAAAATTCTACTGGTAATTTACTGGTGGATCAGGGGAGAGGCTTGAGAAATACCTGGAATAATGCAGAGTGTGCTCCTATATATTTTTGAATAGATAAATAAATCTACACATGAACTGATACATAATCTACACATAAAGGAAATTATTGACACCTGAAATACTTAAAATTGATAAAGGAGAATTCTACCATTCAAACATTCTCAAATTATTGCAAAATATTCACTTGGATATTATCTAGACTTGGAAATTAGTTAATAAATTTAATTACTAAGTTATATGAAAGGTGGACCACCTTCAAAACAGTGAATATAAGAATGTAATAATCATGGATTGTGAATCAAGTCATATGTTGTCATCGGTCAATGTTAGCAAGGTACCCTGGTAACTTACATGAGAAAAGTATGTTTCTCATTGAGCCCAGCCTTGGCCTGCAAGGAACTATTTACAGGGACATTTTGAGGACTTCTTTAAGTTACCATTAAATTCTGAGACAAAAACCAGTAGCAATACTAGTAAGAAATCCTCAAACATGTCTCCTGAAGTCCTACCCATACCAGCACAATTTCCCAGGCCACTCATATGGTCAAAACTGTTACACATTTCAGAATACCTGGAGCTCCAGGTGAGACTGTGACCTTAAGCTTGATTGTCAGGGCCTCTCCATCATAGGTGGGTGCTGCCTCATGGTGCCATTTTGATAACCACTGATTGTCATCATTCATTTCATTTTTCACCAAGTAAGTATTCAACAGTTTCCTTGCTTAGCAAATATATTTTTATCTGAGCTTCACAGTAACTGTGTGAAATATTGATTATTACTCCCATTTTATAGATGTTGGAATTATAGCTCAAAAATGTTAAATACCCTTTACCAAATGTCTATCAACATAGAATTAGAAAGATGCAGACTAGGCAATCAAAACCAAGGACGAGCTACTCCAAGGACCTTCCTTTTGGAGTATTCTAGAATCCTGTCAATACAAATAATTGTTTGTAACTGTTACCATAGTGTGATAGTTCTATAAATAAAAAGTGTAAATATCAGGAGTAAAAGATATGCATCTCCTGGTAGTTAAAGTATAGCATGCATGTATGAGCTAGAGCTCACCACTCGAGATCTAAGACATTAATGTAATAAAAATCTATAACAATCCTTCCTACACTCCTACTTTGACTATCATTTCCACATACACATCCAAAACACACAAGACGTGATTTAAAGCTAATACTTTTTAAAAAGGTAACCTTGTAGCTTATTCCAATATGTAAGAAGACTTTCAGAAAAGCATATGGAAATTTAGTGAACTGCTTTAACATTTCCTGCTTATGCAAAGTAATGAAAAATAGTACTTTGCTTTTTAAAAAGCATGATGACAGATTAATGCTTTGCAGATGATAAGAAGGTAAATACTACTTTAAGACTAAGTTTGAAGCTGAGAAGAAAGGCTATTATTTAGGAAATCAGAATAACAGTTCAAAGGCACTGTACGTATTTACAAAGTAAAATTGAAGAATACATTTTCCAAAAACTGTCATTTTAATTGAAAAGAGTATCAAGATGTTACAAGCACAACTTAGAGTTCTGTGTAAGCTTAGCAATTGACAATTAATAGTGTAGAAATTAACAGCAAGATAACTAATTGATGATAAATAAATGGTTTTATTAGTATCAGAGTTAACACACTATTAAAACATATTGAGACAGTCATACTTGCTGTTTACTTATGTTTTCCACAAGCCATTAAATAGGATTTATTCAATAACTTACTTGATCTATATTTATTAAGTGTTTATCATGCACCAGGCCTTGTTCTAGGTTGGGCTATTGGTAAAGCAATGGACATGAGAGAAAACTCACTGCCCTCTTCTGGCTTATGTTCTAGCAAGAAGAAACAAAAAAATGCTTTATAGCAATATACAGTACGATAGGTAAGGACAAGTGCTATGGAGTTAAAAGGAGAGAGATTTCAAGGGGTGGATGCCATTTTCTATAAGGTAGACAATGTGAATATCTCTCTTAAGATGAAATTTGAACAATGGCCTGAAGTACATAAGAAAGTAAGTCATTCAAATATAAGGAAAGATGGTATCTCGTTTTAATTTGCATGTCTCTGATGATTAGTGAACCTGAGTATTTTTTCTTATGTTTATTAGCTGCTTGAATGTCTTCTTTTGAGAAGTGTCTGTTTGTGTTCTTTGCTCAGTTTTTAATGAGTTCTGTATTTGAGTTCCCTGTAGATCCTGGATGTTATTAGGTCTTTGTTGGATGCTTAGCTTACAAATAATTTTTCCCATTCCATGAGTTGTCTCTTTACTCTCTTGATGATTTCTTTGGCTGTGCAAAAACTTTTTAGTCTGTTGTGGTCTTACCTGTCAACCTTAGTTTTTTTCCACTTGCTTTTGAGGAGTTGGCAATAAATTCATTGCCTACTCTACTGTCTAGGAGAGTATTCCCTAAATTTTCTTCTAAGATTCCTATAGCTTGAAGTTTTACATTTAAGTCCTTGATCCTGTTTGAGTTAATTTTTATATATGGTGATAGATAGGTATGGGTCCATTTTTATTCTTCTGCATGTAGTTGCCCAATTTTTCCAACATTATTTGCTAAGTAGAGCTTCCTTTCCCCAATGTTTGTTTTCACCAGTTTTGTCAAAGATTAGTTGGTTGAAGGTCTGTGATTTTATTTCCAGATTTTCTATCCTTTTCCATTGGTCTACATGTCTGTTTTTGTACCAGTACCATGCTGTCTTGGATACTGTAGCGTTATAGTAAAGTTTGAAGTCTGGAAGTGCTATGCCTCCAGCTTTGCTCTTTTTGCTGAAGATTGCTTTAGCTATTGGGGCTCTTTTAGGTTTCCATACAAATTTCTGTATTTTCTTTTCTAGGTCTGTGAAAAACAATGTTGGCAATTTGATAAAAATTGCATTGAATCTGTAGATGGTCTCAGGTAGAATGGACATCTTAACAGTATTGATTCTTCCAATCCTTGAGCATGGGATGTTTTTATATTTGCTTATGTCATCCTTGATTTCTCTGAACAGTGTTTTGTAGTTCATTGTAAAGGGCTTTTGCCTCTTGGGTTAGGTAGATGCTAAGGTATCTTATTGGGTTTTTTTTCTGGCTATTATGAATGAAATTCTGTTTTTTATTTGGTTCTCAGCCTGGTTTTGGTGTATA
Source organism: Carlito syrichta (assembly GCF_000164805.1). Taxonomy (NCBI): domain Eukaryota; kingdom Metazoa; phylum Chordata; class Mammalia; order Primates; family Tarsiidae; genus Carlito; species Carlito syrichta. The sequence goes on along the minus strand of NW_007231893.1, from coordinate 89,983 downwards.
GAAGTGCAACTTTTTTTGGCACATTAATTTTGTATCCTGAGACTTTTCCAAAGTCATTGATCAGTGCGAGGAGGTATTTGACAGACTCTCTGGGGTTTTCTAGATACATTCTAAGTATAGAATCATATCATCTGCAAAGACAGGTAACTTAACTTCCTCTTTTTCTATTTGGATAGCCCTAATTTTTTTTTACCTTCCTCATTTCTCTGACAAGGACTTCCAGTACTATAGAACAGTAGAGCTAAGAGTGGGCACCCTCATCTTGTTCCAGTTCTTAAGGGGAATGCCTCCAGTTCCTGCCCACTAAGTATGATGCTGGCTGCAGGATTGTCATAGATGGCTCTTATTATTTTGAGTAATGTTTCTTCAATGCCTAAGTGTTTGAGAGTTTTTATCAAGAAGGGATGCTGGATTTTACTGGAGGGTTTTTCTTCATCTAATGAGATAATAATGTGTTTCTTGGTTTTATACTTGTTTATGTGATTGATTATGCAAAAATGACTTATTAAAAAGTAAAAGAACAACAGGAATTTGTGAGAGTGCAGAGAAAGGAGATGCTTCTACCCTGTTGGTGGGAATGTAAGCTAAGTCAACCTTTGTGGGAAGCTGTGTGCCATCATCACAAAGAACTAAGAACTCAGCTGTCATATGATCCAACAATCCCACTTCTGGGAATATAGCCAGAGGAACATAAATCATTCTGCAAAACAGATACCTGCACACCTATGTTCATTGCAACACTATTCACAATAACAGGAACATGAAACCAACCCACATACCCACTGAAAATGGACTGGATAAAGAAATTGTGGTACATAAGCACAATGGAATGCTATTCATCCATAAAGAAGAACATAATTATGTCCTTTGCAGCTACATGGGTGGAGCTGGAGACTATCATTCCAAGTGCACTATCACAGAAACAAAAAACTGAATACTGCATTCTCTCACTTATAAGCAGGCCCTAAACACTGGACACATGAACAACAGATGCTGTACACTGGTAAAGAAGGAAAAGAGGGAAGAGGGATAAGGGACACACAGCCACACTGGTTACCACATCTACTACCAGAGGAGAGAGGGCTTGCTAGAAGCCCAGATCTCACCTTCATGCAATTTACTTATGTAGTAAACCTTCACATGTGCCCCACAACTTAAATAAAATAAAATATATATAAAAATATACATCAGACAAGAATGTTGCAAGCAGAAAAAGAGCAAACATGAAGGCCATGAATCCTTGACAAATTCAAGAAACATCGAGGAAGTCAAGTATGGTTAGAACACGATAAATAAGAGGATTTAGAAAAGTAGTGGGGCCAGATCACATAGAAATCTTTTGGACATTGCAGGAGAGGTGAGTTAAATGAGAAGTCAATAGAGGAATTTTTGGTAAATATTGATACGATCTGACTTACATTTTTTAAAAATTTCTAATTAATTGTGCCAATGTCAAATTCCTGGTTTTGATAATGTAGTATAATTACTTTTATATAAGATGTTGCCATTGAGGGGGAATTAGGTGAAGGGCATATGGGACCTCTGCATTATTTTTGCAAATTCTTGTGAGTCTGTGATAATTTCAAAATAAAAATATTTTTTAAATATATGATTAATAGGATGTATTTTAAAGAAAGGGAATATATTATTGAATTATTTCCTTCCAGTGGCACATTTAAAAATTAACTTTTGGCTGGGCAAGGTGGCTCACTCCTATAATCTCATCACTTTGGGAGCCCAACGTAGGAGGATTGTTCAAATCCAGGAGTATCAGACCAGCCTAGGCAACATGGCAAGACCTTATTGTCACAATAAAAAATAAAATAGTGGGGCTTTGTTCTGTGCACCTGTAGTCCCAGCTACTCAGGAAACTAAGGTGGAGGATCACTTGAGCCCAGCAAGTCAAGGCTGTGGTGAGCTGTGCATTGCACTGCAAGCTGGGTGATAGAGAGACCTCAACTCAAAAAACAAAAAAATTAATTTCCACAATAAAAGTTGAAAGAATGGCTTGTATATTTTAGCTTAACCATGTTTTACAAGTATTTGAAACAGTTACACTTTTTTCTTCTTGAGAATCAGAAGTTTTATGAAAAGTAAATATAATATAAAGAACTTAAAAAGAAAAAGTCACTTTGAAACTTACTTGGGTTTCACATCTACCTAACCAGTACTTAATATTTATCAGTATAGAAGTTTATTCCTTTTTTGTTTGTTTGCTTATTTTTTGCATGGACTCATTATTTATTCATCTTTGCATATAACTTTATGCATTTTAACATGTTTAGATTCATGTATCACTTCTTGGCCTTTGGGCTAAGATAAAGTATAGATTTATATAACCACCATCACAATCATGATACAGAATTATTTTACTGTCACAAAGAAACTGCCTCAAGCTATCCTTTCAAAGTCACACTTTCCTCATTCTCAAACTCTTAGCAACCACTGATCTGCTCTCCATTTCTTTAACTTTGTCATTTCAAGAATGATATATAAATAAAACTATACAGTGTGTTAAAAAATAAAGAAAGAAAGAATCTCTAGCTACTGCAGTGTGGAGAATAGATTTCAGAAGAGCAGACAGAGCAGGGAAGAGGCCATTTCAGTAATCCATATTAAAGTTATAATATTCTAGGTTAGGCTAAGAGTCATGATAATGAGGAGTGATTGGATTCTGTATACATTCTAAGGGCAGGTTCAAAAAGATTTTCTGATTGATTCAGTGATAGAGATGGGTAACAGAAAGAAAAATATCAAAAATGACAATAAAAATTTGGGCTTGGGAGACTGTTAAATGGAAGAATTTCTACTTACTGGCATGGAGAAGACCATGTTGAAAGTGGAAAAGTCAGCATTCAATATAGACAGTTTAAATTTTTGTCATGAATCAAACATCCAGGTAGAGATGGTAAGGAGAGTGTAGGATATGTGAGTCTGGAGTTAAGGGAACAAGTCTAAAGTGCAATATGAATTTGGAAGAAATCAACAAAAATTATATTGAAAAGCAAGATATTAGAGGAGATCATAAACAAATGCAATATATACTTTCAAGTTTAAGTTGATCATGTTTAATTACCAGAAATTTTGATTATTATTTTATATAAAGAGATACTCTGGATATTTATTCAAAGTTACTAATATTTACTACTTTATTTTAATAATATAATCAGTAAAAAGTCAATTTCATAATATACTAAGTAAAAAGTCAATTTTAATTTTCAAGTGTTTTTACTTTCACTTTTCCTAGTTTACTGAATGATTTTAAAACTCCTTTACAATAGAGCAATGCCTTAATTATTTTGCATCTTCCCATAATGCTTAGTAAAATAGTTGACATGAACTTCAATAAGTGTACTGGATTCACAAAATTATAGCTATGAAAAAGCCAAAATAAAGAATTCAGATCCTTGATTATTATATGCTTACAGCTTGGTACTCATAAAAATGCAAATTTAAAATTATAATCTGACCTGCACTCTAAGAGTTTCATATTTGTTATATTCCTTCACAGATTCTATTTAATAGAATTCAGTTTAGTGGCAGAATTATAGCTGCGGCTGTTATTGGGACACTAAACTGCTGCTGCTACTACCATACTTATAATAATTGATTAATATTTATAGCAATCCTATAAGAAAAGGTGTATCATGACAATTATATTACTTTAAATAAAAGAAAACAAATTATGCATGCAGGAGTGTAGACTGCAGAATCTGGATTCAAACCCATATCAGTATGACTTAAGAAACGAGATTTTATTTTTATCTACCATCACTCTTCTAAGTAGTCTCTAAAAAACATATACATATAGATGTGTAAGACTGAGATATAATAAATCTCTTGAGGAAATTCAAGAGAGACAGAAATAAATTCAACTATATAGATAACATAGAATATTGCCTTTATTCTTGCCAATGTGAAATGAGAAGTAAAGTAAAAATATACATATATCCACTTCTAGCTTAAGATTGCACAGACATGCCTCAAATTTATTATAGCCAGGTTCAGAAAGCCATGTTGAGTCTTTGCTCTTATGGCTCTTATTCCAGATATGGACTTAACATTTGCAAAAAACCTACTATGTGTCAGTTCCACTGCTGGAAGCTGACAGTAAGAAGATACATAATACATGACTCTTAGCAGATGAGTAGGTTAGAGCTTATTGAGGGAGACAAATGAACAAATAAAAATTATAATAAACTGAGATAAACACTTATGTGGGAAGTCTACACAGTTACTTCATTATACGGTACCTGCAACTAACACACTTCATTCAGAATATGATGCCTGAGCTGAATCTTGAAGGATGAAAAGTAAAAACCAGGTAAAGTAGGTATACTCCTAGAACAGGGATAGTACAAACAAGTTCCTGCTCAAGGAGCGACAGGCAGCTTAAACTGGCTGAATCAAACAGATGAAGGTTAGGAAGGGCAAGGAAAGGGGTGTTAAATATTCAGGAATGAGCCTGGACAAGAAAGCAGGTGGTAGATCACTAAAGTCTGTATAATTTACGCTAAGAAATTTGGACTTTGGCTTTGAAGAATTTCTAGCTTGGGAATAACATGACAAGATTCATGGTTTAGAAAGCTAATTGACTGCAGTGTATAGAACTTATTTGAAGAAAGGACAAGGCCATTCATCCACAGGAAGAAAAATTATTGCTTGTTGCAGTAGTCAGGACACACAAAGATGATGGTTTTTACCAAGGGAGATGGATTTAGAAAGTGAAGAATTGATTAGGATTACTGGCTGAATGGATGTGAGAATAAGCATAAGCCCTAATTTCTAGGCTTTGGGAATAGATCTTACCATGCTCTGAAATGGCAAATAAGGAAGAAGTGGTTGGGACAACAGCAGTTGAATAATCATGAGTTTATTTTTTGATGTGTTGCTATTGAGGGGCAAGTAAGATTTGGCAGCGTTGGACAGTAGCAAATGCATATCATCTGAATATCAGAAGAGCAATCTGGGCTGATGATATGAACTACAGAGTCATTGTTGAAACTACGGAAATAGATACAATTATTTCCTAAGTGTGATCTAAGATTACCTTCTCTAATAAAAGAAAAAAAAAGCAGACAAGGGTACAGAAGTATAAGGAATGTTAGCACAAAGGAAGGAAAGGGAAGGGAAAGTAAGGGAATAGAAACAGAAGGATAAAGTGTTGGAAAATCCCAGTATTTAAGTCACATGCTAGAAGCCCAAGGAGCTTTAGATGAATACATTCCAAAGTTCTAACAAAAATGGGAAAATGTGGTATGAAAAAAATCTAGAAAAAAATAACTTCAAAAAATAAGCCAGGCCCAGAAAGGCAAATACCAGATGATCTCACTCATATGAAATCTTTAAAAATCAAATCACATAGAAGGATAGAGTAGCGATTACCAAAAGTTTGTGTGGGTAAAAGTTGTTCCAAGGATATACAACCACAGTTAGATAGGAGTAAAAAATAAATAAAAGATTGTCTAGAATAGGCAACAGAAAGAAAACTAGACAAGTGAGTGCCAGGGGCCAGGGGTTATAAGAAGAGAATAATAGAGCCAGAAATAATGGGGAATGACTACTAATGGTTATGGAGTTTCTTTATCGGATGGCAAAAGTGTTCTAAAAGTGGTTGCAGTGATGGTTGCACAGCTATGTGAACATACTAAAAACCAATGGATTCTATATTTTAAATGGGTGAATTGTATGATATGTGAATTATCTTTCAACAAAGCTATTAAAAAATTCAGAGGAAAATTAGAGTTGTATTGCTCAGTGCTGGAATAACCAATTGTCTTAGACTACTCACAATTTAGTACTAAAAGTTCAGCATGCTGGAGGACTTCTTGGTCTGGAACAAACCACAAAGGTCATTCACCCTAGCAGAGCACTACTCTAACAAAAAATACTCTGCCTAAAAGATCTGTACTCACCACTCAATTGAGGGAGTGGAAAATTAACACAAAGAAAAGTAGATTTCAATAAAGAAAATCAAGTTTAAAATAAATTGAAAGGACTTCTGGTAAGATGGTGATGGGGCAACCTGGTCTATGAAACCCTCTGCAAAGGAGAACTGCAATGGGTCTCTGGCTCTCTCCCCAGGGGCTGTGGGCCCCAACATCGCAGCCTGCTCTTCACATGGAGCTCGGACGTTGCCTCCGCTGGGGCATCTCAGCAGTCTGGACAGCCACTGCAGTGCAGACACAGCAGCTGCCGACTCCGCCACCACAGCCTCCATGGCAGCCATAGCACATCACGCCACCCATGCCTGAGGCAATCCATGACTTCAGTCCTTGAAGCTCCTGCAGGCAAGATCTGCTGGGATCACTGCCATCTCTCCTGCAACCATGACATCCTGCCTGCTATGGGTCTCCTCCTGTGTGCCCTGAGGCAGGTTTCCATCTCCAGCCTCTGCCCTGTTCCTGTCCGGCCCCACCCCCTCTGGGGCAAGCAGCTGAGATAGCACCACCTGCTGGCGATTCAAGGTAACAGCACCGAAATGGGAGAAACAAGCTTGAAAAACAGACACAGGCCAGAGTGATGAACGGAGGGTGATCTGAACTGTCCTTCACAGCAGGCCAGGGGCAACTGACCCTAACTGTGAACTAATTTACCAGCTTGAAAAGAAAGCTAGAAATCAGAGCTGAAAGGACACTGGACTTAAACAAAAAGTCTCAGAGTGTGCTTGATTGGTTCTGTTAATTTAATGACTTAATTCTATTCCTACTGTATTGTTCCTTTTTTTTTCTTTTTTCCTCTTCCTTTTCTTCTCTTTGTAAACTATATCTTTGTATAGAGGAACAGCACACCAATAAGGTGGTTGGTTAGCTTGTATGTTAGCATCATTGTATGTTTTATTTTTTTTGTATGGGAGTTGGTTAGTCTGTAGCTGTAGTCTAATGTTTTTATCTGTTTCAGTATAGGTCTCTCCCTCCATTTGTTGGTACACTCGTTTGTTTCCCCCCTTAATCCTCTATCTCTCCACCCCCCTCTTCAAGCCACTGTCTGCTCCATTCTCTTCCCTCTGCTAACCACATTTTATTTCAGAAAGTAAACCTACAGCCGCACTGCACAGACAGATTCCAAGGCAGTGGGAAGTGGGTTTCAGATTATCCATACACCTGTCCGCGAATAGCAGTACCTGAAGACAGATTTTGAATCCCAGCTCCCCCTTAAGTAAATCTCAAAACTGCAAAAAGGACCAACCCCAACCTACAGTGCAACTCCAGAATTGAACAAATTAAGAGGGCATACATAAAGAATAGGAAATTGAACAAACAGAAGTAAAACCAATCCCTCTACCCCTGAATAACAGAATTAAAGAAGACAGTGACGTGGAGGGAAGGAAAAAGTAGGGAGGGAGAAAAAACTGCACAAATGAAGAAAAACCAAAAGAAGAATATATATCTCACACAGACCCCTGGGAGATCAGACACTGAGAAAACAGATTCTGGAACACAAACAATGAAGAGCCCCCAGAATGACTGGTCACATGCAACAAACCCAGACATCAAGACATTAATGGAGAGAATTTTAAAAATTGAGGAGAGACAAGAGGAAAATAAGAAGGAGCTGATGTCAGAAATAACAGCAGTAAAGAATACTGTGATGACTGCCGGGCTCGGTGGCTCAGCCTGTATTCCCATGCCTTTGGGAGGCTGAGGTGAGTGGATTGCCTGAGCCCATGGGATAGAGACCCGCCTGGACAGTGAGACCTCATCTCTACAATAAATCAAAAAATCAGCCGGGCATGGTAGCACATGCCTGTAATTTCCAGCTACTTGGAAGGCTGAGGCAGAAGGATCAACAAAGCCCAGCAGGTCAAGGCTGTAGTGGCTGGGAGCAACCACTGCACTCCTGTCTGGGCGACAGAGTGAGACACCAACTCAAAAAAAAAAAAAAAAAAAAAAAAGAATACTGTGATGGAAATAAATAACTAATAAGCATGGAAAGCAAAACTAGCCAAGCAGAAGAAAGAATCTCAGAGCTCAAAGACCAAAACACAGAACTAACCCAAACTGTCAAAAGCATAGAAAAGAAGCTCAAAAAGACAGAACAAAACCTGCAGCAGATGAATGATCACTTCAAGAGACCAAACCTAAGAGTAATTGGCCTTCCTGAGGCAGAGAGAGAAATAGAGGCCACACTGGAATAAATATTTCATGAAATCATTCAAGATAACTTCCCTCATCTCATCAAGGATGAAAAAATTCAAACACAAGAGATTCAGAGAACCCCTGCAAGACAACAAATGAGAAGACCAACTCCCAGACACATAATAATTTGCCTGAACAAAGTAGCTATAAAAGAAAAAATTCTAAAGGCAGCAAGAGAAAAAGGTCAGACTACCTACAAGAGAAGACCAATTAGAATACTGGCAGATTTATCCACAGAAACCCTTCAGGCTAGGAAAACCTGGAGCCCTATCTTCAAAGTTCTAAAAGATAAACAATTTCAACCAAGAATAACCTACCTAGCCAAACCAAGCTTCATTAGTGAGGGAGAATTGAAATCTTTTCCAGATATTCAATCCCTAAGAACCTACGCTGCCACCAGACCACCTCTACAAGAAACACTTAAGAAAGTACTGAACACAGAAGAAAAAGAAAAAAAAACAAAAACATTCTTCACAAGAATACAGGCAAAAGATTAAAAACACACATGAACCAACTCCAAAACCCCAAAAAAGACAACAAACACACAGGAACAACTCTGTAAGAACCTTATGACAGGGATCAACTCTTGCATTTCAATTATTAGCCTAAATATGAAAGAACTAAATGCACCACTGAAAAGACATAGAATGGCAAAATGGATAAAATATCATCAGGCAACAATCTATTGCCTTCATGAGACTCACCTCACTAGAAAGGACACCCACAGACTCAAAGAGGATGGGAAATAAACTTTCAGACGAATGGAGTACAAAAGAAAGGAGGAGTAGCGATCTTAATTTCAGACAAAATACCCTTCAAGCTATTAAAAATCAAAAAAGATACAGAAAGCCACTTCATAATGATAAAAGGCTCAATCCATAAACAAGAAATATCTATCCTAAATATATATGCACCCAACATAGGTGCGCCAACTTTCATAAAGCAACATCTAGGAAAACTAAAGAAAGATATTGACTCTAACATCATCATAACTGGGGACTTTAATACCCCACTCACAACTCTAGACAGATCATCACGACAAAAAATCAGCAAGGAGATCTGGAACCTCAAGGTGACTCTGGACCAAATGGACTTAACTGATACCTACATAACAGTCCATCCAAAGATGACAGAATACACATTCTACTCATCACTGCATGGAACGTATTCTAAGATTGATCACATAATTGGCCATAAATCAAGCATAAGCAAATTTAAAAGGACTGAAATTCTACCATGCACCTTCTCGGAACACAGTGGAATAAAAATAAACATTGACACCAACAAGGTCCCCCAAAACCCACAAAGACATGGACACTAAACAGCATGATGCTAAACAACTCTTGGGTCAATGATGAAATCAAAACAGAGATCAAAAGATACCTGGAAACAAATGAAAATGAAGAAACATCTTACCAAAATCTCTGGGATGCCTTAAAAGCTGTAATAAGAGGGGAATTTATATCCCTACAAACACACATGAAGAAAATGGAAGGAACACAAATTAACAGCCTAACAAGTCACCTAAGGAAGCTGGAAAAGCAAGACAACAAAAAACCTTAATTTCAGCAGAAGAATCCAGATCACCAAAATAAAAGCCCAAATCCAGGACATAGAAGACAAAAAGATAATACAAAAAATCAATGAAACAAAAAGCAGATTCTTCAAAAGGATAAACAAGATCGATGGTCCCCTACCTAGACTGATCAAGAAAAAATCAGAAAAAAACCCAAATAAGCACAATCAGAAACACAAAAGATGAAGTCACATCTGACCCTGAAGAAATACATAAGATCATTGGAGACTACTACGTACACTTGTATGAAAACAAACTTGAAAACCTTAAGGAAATGGAGAACTTCCTGACATTACACAACCTACCTAGGTTGGAACAAGAAGAAATTGAGACCCTAAATAGACCAATAACAATCAAGGAAATTGACTATGTAATAAGAAAACTACCTACAAAAAAAGCCCTGGTCCAGATGGCTTTCCAGCAGAATTCTACAAGACATTTAAGGAGGAGCTGATACCAATCCTACTGAAGGTATTCCAGGTGATTGAAAAAGATGGAACTCTCCCCAAATCATTTTAGGAAGCCAACATCACATTGATACCCAAGCTAGGTAAAGATCCAACAAAGAAAGAGAACTACAGGCCAATATCTTTGATGAACATAGATGCTAAAATTCTCAACAAGATTCTAGCAAACCAGATTCAACAATACATCTCAAAAATCATCCATCATGACCAAGTAGGCTTCATACCTGGGATGCAAGGCTGGTTCAACATTCGTAAAATCATAAATGTAATTAAATACATCAACAGATGGCAAAACAAAAACCACATGATCATATCACTAGATGCAGAAAAAGCTTTTGATAAAATCCAGCACCCCTTCTTGATAAAAACCCTTGAACATCTAGGCATACGGGGAACATACTGCAAAATTGTAAAAGTCATCTACGAGAAACCCACAGCCGGCATACTCCTAAACCGTCAAAAATTGGAACCAATTCCCCTGGAAACTGGAACAAGACAAGGATGCCCACTCTCACCCCTCCTGTTCAACATAGTATTGGAAGCCCTGGCTCAAGCAATCAGAGAAGAGAAGGTAATCAGGGGTATCCAAATAGGAAAAGAGGAAGTCAAGTTATCTCTCTTTGCAGATGATATGATTGTGTACCTTGAAAACCCAAGAAAATCTGACAAATGCCTCCTTACACTGATAAAGGCCTTTGGCAAAGTCTCAGGATACAAAATAAATGTGCGAAAGACAATCGCATTTCTTTACACCAATAATAAACAAACAGAAACCCAAATAAAAAACACAATTCCATTCACAATAGCCACAAAAAAATGAAATAATTCAGCATCTTCCTAACCGGAGACATGAAAGACCTTTACAATGAAAATTACAAAACAATGCTCAAAGAAATCAAAAATGACACAAACAAGTGGAAAAATATCCCATGCTCATGGATTGGAAGAATAAACATTGTAAAGATGTCCATCTTACCTAAGGCAATCTACAAATTCAATGTAATACCCATCAAATTACCAGCAACATTCTTCTCGGACCTAGAATAAACAACACAGGAATTCATATGGAAACACAAACATCCAAGAATAGCCAGAACAATCCTCAGCAAAAAAAAAAACAAAGCAGGTGGTATCACATTACTAGATTTTAAACTTTACTATAAAGCTACAATCATCAAAATAGCTTGGTATTGTTATAGGAACAGGCATATAGATCAATGGAATAGAATTGAGATTCCAGAAGCGAAACCTCAATTTCTCAACCAACTCATCTTCGACAAGGCCTCCACCACCTACCACTGGGGAGAGGAGAACCTATTCAGAATATGGTGCTGGGAAAACTGGCTGACCACATGCAGAAGATTGAAACAGGACCCCTATCTATCCCCATGCACAAAGGTTAACTCCAAATGGATCAGAGACCTTAATGCAAAACCTCAAACCGTAAGAACCTTAGAAAATGAAGGACATAGCCTCATGGAAATTGGAACTGGCATTCAATTCCTGAACAAAACCTGAAACCCACAGGTTATAAGAGATCGACAAGTGGGACCTCATGAAACTGACAAGCTTCTGCAAAGCCAAAGAAACCATCAAGAGAGCAGGGAGACAGCCTACAGACTGGGAAAAAGTATTTGCCAACACCAGGTCTGACAAAGGCTTAACATCTTGGATCTACAAGGAACTCAAATGTGCTGAAAAGAAAAAAACAAACAACCCCATTATAAAGTCGGCAAAAGATATGAACAGACACTTCACAAAGGAAGACATCCTATCAGCCAACAGACACATGAAGAAATGTTCAACCTCACTAATCATCAGGGAGATACAAATCAAAACCACACTGAGATATCACCTAACTCCAGTCAGAATGACAATTATCAACAACTCAAAAAATAACAGCTGCTGGAGAGGGTATGGCGAAAAGGGAACACTTCTACACTGTTGGTGGGAGTGTAAACTAGTGCAACCTCTGTGGAAAGCAGTGTGGCGATTCCCAAAAGCTCTAAATATCAACCTCCCATATGACCTTACAACCCCCCTACTGGGAATATATCCTGAAGAACTCAAATCACTCTATAAAAAAGACACCTGCACACGTATGTTTATCGCAGCATTGTTCACAATAGCAAGAACCTGGAAGCAACCATGCTGTCCATCTAAAGAGAACTGGATTAAAAAAATATGGTACATATGCATGATGGAATACTACACAGCCATAAAAAGAAACAAAATCGTGAATTTCGCAGTAAGTTGGATGGAACTAGAGTCTATAATATTTAGTGACCTCTCACAGAAACAAAGATCTGAGAATCACATGTTCTCACTCATATAATGGACCTTTAACATCCAATGTAATACTATAAGAAAATGACTGACAGTAGTGGGAAACTATGGGGAGGGGAGGGAGATGGAATTAATGGTAGCAAATATCTGTGTGGGGATGGGGAAACACCTCTTATCAACAGCGTGCCTGAATGAAACGTACTCGTATACCTAACCCTTAACTGTACCCCAAACACCATAATAAAAATATATTGATTAAAATAAATAAATAAATAAATTGAAAAACAGGATTTCAAAATAAAATGATGAGGACCAACCACACAATCAAGATACAGCAAATTATGCTAAAGTACTTATGAAAGAAGAATTAGGATAAGTAGGGTTATTGTGGTCCCCCCTCCCCCCAAAGGAGAAAAATAGCAAAGCAAAGACATGGTCCGCTATGGTGTTTGAACTAATATTTAATTTAAAATATACATTACGATTTTGTTATTCTTTTTCAGCTGCCAGTGTGTCTTATAATTATGACCTTAATTTCTGTGTTAAGTGGTTATTTAATCTTAAAAATTCCATTCAAATCTGTCAAGTGTTTTATTTTTCTTATCTTTTCCTACTGTCAACTCATATTCTAGGTGAGATATCAGAGGATAACTGGTCATATGATATTCTTTAGGTAACTAAGAATATAGTAAAAAGAACTTCAGATGAGACAGCAAGATAATTAAAGCTAAATATAAAAGAGTCTTTTTTTAATTCTGAGTCTATGAACACTACAATGAGTTTACCATATTTTCATTAAAATAGCTGACAAATCAGAAACAAATAGATATTTTCCAACTATTTATAATCTCTTAAGACCTGCCTAAATCTTCTTTTGAAAAGTGTCTAATCCTGTCTTTAGCCCACTTTTTAATGGGGTTGTTTGTTTTTTTTTCTTTCAGCACATTTGAGTTCCTTGTAGATCCTAGATGTTAAGCCTTTGTCAGATGTACAGTTGGCAAATATTTTTCCCCATTCTGTGAGTTGTCTCCCCACTCTCTTGATGGTTTCTTTTGCTTTGCAGAAGCTTATTAGTTTGATGGGGTCCCATTTGTCTATCTTATCTCTTATGGCCTGGGCACTTGGGGTTTTGATCAGGAATTGGGTGCCAGTTCCAATTGCCATAAGGGTGTCTCCAGCATTTTCTAATTCTTATAGTTTGAGGTTTTATGTTAGTTCTGATCCATTTAGAATTAGTTTTTGAGTATGATGACAGGTAGGATTCCTGTTTCAATCGTCTGCATGTGATCTGCCAGTTTTCCTAGCACCACTTACTGAATAGGTTCTCCTCTCCCCAGTGGTTATTGCTGAAGGCTTTGTCAAAGATGAGTTGGTCAAGAAACTGAGACTTTGCTTCTGGAATCTCTATCCTGTTCCACTGATTCATACGCCTGTTCTCTTTTCAAAAGTAGATATATAGGCAGCCAACAGACACATGAAAAAGTGCTCAGCCTCACTAATCATCAGAGAAATACAAATCAAACCACATTGAGATACCACCTAAACCCAGTAAGAATGGCCATCATTAACAAAACAAACAACAACAGATGCTGGTGAGAATGCGGAGAGAAAGGAACGCTTCTACACTGCTGGTGGGAATGCAAACTAGTGCAGCCTCTTTGGAAGACAGTGTGGTGATTTCTGAAAGAACTAGAAATTGACCTTCCATATGGCCCAACAATCCCCCTATTGGCAATACTCCCAGAGGAAGTCAAGTCATTCTACCAAAAAGATACCTGCACACGCATGTTTGCTGCAGCTCTATCTACAATAGCAAAAGCATGGAACCAACCATGCTGCCCATCAAAGCTGGACTGGATAAAAAAATATGGTACATATACACAATGAAAAATTATACAACCATAAAGGAGGACAAACATATAGACTTTGCAGCAACTTGGATGGATTTAGAGTCAATCATACATAGTGATCTATCACAGAAACAAAAAACAGAGTGCCATATGTTCTTACTCATAAGCGGACCTTGAACAATTATCATAATACTACAAGAAAGGGATTTGCAGTAGTGGGAAACTGCCAGGGGAGGAGGGGTGGGATTGGCAGTTGAGGGAAACTGCCCAGGGAGGGAGGGGGATACCTCATCAACAAGGGTACCTGAATAATGAACATTTGTATACCTAAACCGGAATTGCATCCCACATCTTTCTAATTAAAAGAAAAAAAGACCTACCTATAAATTTCAAGCTAACATTATAAGCAGCCAGATACTTTTTATAAAAAGATATTTAGAATTTTTAATTAGTAGAAAATACCTTCCCAATCATTATATATCAATAATTACATCTTTGATTTCTTTTAAACCTATAGGATAACCCATAACATGCTCATAACATGTCATAGTCCCTTAGTTTGCCTCTGAATGAGGCAACTAGACAACATGCTTCTCTTTAGCACCTTGAATTACTGTTCAAACTTAATTTATATCCCTCAAATACAAATTTCTAGAATCATCATCCAAAATGTAATCTCCTGTTAATACAACTAATTAGATAAAATGCATATCAAAGCCGCAGGACCAAAACAATTAGAGGTGAAATTGCTTTTCTATTTCAAGACTTCCCAAATAAACTAAAATGTCATTCTTTTAATTTCCATCTTTCTTATATTAAATCTGAACAAAGTTAATTTCATGTGGCCAGGTTTTAATTGATCTTTTTGCTCTACAGCTTTATTCTTTTTTATATCCTTGATCACCCTGGGTTACACACATTGTGACTAAACAATGAAATCCTATAACTGGAACAACAGTTTCAAAGATAATTTCCATATATTAATTTACTTACCATTTACTGAGGTATATTTTAGAAACTCTCATTTTACTTACATTTTCATGTATTCAGGAGTTGAGACATAAACATCAAAAATAAACAATTAAACAAATAGTACAGATAAGTAAACTGAAAAAATAAACTTGTGTCTGTGATAAGAAGAGTGTAAAGACTCAGACTAGTTGGTTAGGAAGGCTGAGACCTGAAATGCTAGAAAGAACCACACATACATCAAGTGATATGATTAGAGAATCTAGATAGAGTTAACAATTATTTTTAAGGAGTAACATTTATGTATTTTAGAAACAGAAAAAGAAGATGAGGATAGCTAGAACATAATAAGTGAGAATGAGAAGATAAGAGTTGAGAGAGATTAGAAGTTGAGATACAAAGAGGCCAAATTATTTTAGCACTTACATGTTTTGTTAAAGAGCTTATACTTTATTCCAAGAGCTGTGCAGTTGTTGATGGTCAGACGAAAGAGGAGTCTAAGGAGAAGAGTGACAGGAATTAATTCAGATTTATAATGATTCCCCTCACCCAGTTACTGCTTGGAGACTGGACCATGGAGGGGTAAAAAAGGGCAACAGAGAGACAGCTGGAAAAATATTTTACTAGTCCAGGCAAAAATAATCATGACTAGAACTGGGAGGCCTCTAGTGAAAACTGAGAACCAGTCAGACTTAATGTTTTTCTTTCATTGAAGGCTAAATCTAAAGGATGTGCTGATTAATTAGGTGTGGGGTATGATTTAAAAAGAGAATAAAGAATTACTCTTGATTTTCTGTTTGAGCAACTGGGTGGAGTGTTGATTTATCAACAGAGATAGAAAAGTTGGATGAGGGAGAGAGAATCAGATTTTCTTCTTAGGCCATTTCAGTGTGGGCTGTCTAGAAGACTTCTAAGTGGATGTGTCAAGTAAGCAGTGTGGCTACATGATTTCTTACTTCAATGAGGAAATCTGGGATGGTGTTATAAAAAGGAGAGGTAAGAGAAGAAAATGTTTCAAGTTAGAAGGAATAAACAATTCCATGAAATTCTATTGAGAGAAGCATGAGTATAGAGAAATAAACATTGTATTTGGAAATATAGATTATACCGACAAGAGTATTTTCAGTGAGTGATGGGAATGGAATCCTGACTGGAGTGCACCGAGGAGGCATGGAGGTTATGGAAGAGAAGAGTGACTGCTGTGGTTTTAATTTGCAGTTTCCTGATGCTAAGTGCCTTTTCTAAAGCTTATTGATAATTTATATTTTTTATATTGTGAAGTGTCTATTCAAATCTTTTGCTCATTTGGGGAAGTTATTTTTCCATTGAGCAACAAGAATTCTTTACATATTCAAGATTCAATTAGTTTGTGAGATAGTTTTTGCATTTTTTCTTAGTCTGTGACTTACCTTTGTATTTTATAAATAGTATCCTTTGATAAAAAGTTTATGTAAGACCATAAATATAATTACATACATCAACAGACATAAAAACAAAAACCACATGATTATATCATTAGATACAGAAAAAGCTTTGATAAAATCTAGCATCCTTTCTTGATAAAAACCCTCAAACATCCAGGCATACCTCAAAATAGTAAGAGTCATCTACGAGAAACCCACAGCCAGCATACTGCTAAACAGACAGAAATTGGAACCATTTCCCCTGAAAACTGGAACAAGACAAGGGTGCCCACTCTCAAGACTCCTGTTCAACATAGTTTTGGAAGGCCTAGCTAGAGCAATCAGAGACGAGAAGGTGATCAGGGATATCCAAATAGGAAAAGAGGAAATAAAGTTCTCTCTCTTTGCAGATGACATGGTTCTATACCTTGAAAACCCAAGAGAATCTGTCAAAAATCTCCTTGCACTGATAAAGGACTTTGGCAAAGTCTCAGGTATAAATTAATGTGCAAAAGACAATCACATTTCTGTACACCAATAATAAACAAACAGAAACCCAAAATAAAAATAAAAAGCATTGCCGGGCTCGGTGGCTCAGCCTGTAATCCCGCGCCTTTGGGAGGCTGAGG
>NW_007231893.1:0-72426 GCF_000164805.1 Carlito syrichta | reverse complement strand
GGGCGTGGTAGCTCATGCCTGTAATTCTGGCTACTTGGAAGGCTGAGGCAGAAGGATCGCCGGAGCCCAGCAGGTTGAGGCTGCAGTGGCCGCGAGCGGCCACTGCACTCCAGTCTGGGTGACAGAGTGAGACTCCAACTCAAAATAAAATAAAATTAAAATTAAAAGCACAATTCCATTCACAATAGCCACAGAAAAATGAAATACGTTGGCATCTTCCTAACCAGAGACATGAGAGACCTTTACAATGAAAACTACAAAGCACTGCTAAAAGAAATCAAAGATGACACAAACAAGTGGAAAAATATTCCATGCTCATGGAATGGAAGAATCAACATTGTTAAGGTGTCTATTCTACCTAAGGTAATCTACAGATTTAATGCAATATCTGTCAAATTACCAGCAGCATTCTTCTCAGACCTAGAAACAACAATACAGGAATTCATATGGAAACATAAAAGACCAAGAATAGCCAAACAATCCTCAGCAAAAAAAAAAAGCAGGAGGTATCACACTTTAAACTTTATTATAAAGTTACAATAATCAAAACAGGCTGGTTTTGGTACAAGAACAGGCATATAGACTAATGGAATAGAATTGAGATTCCAGAAGCAAAACCACAATTTCTCAACCAACTCATCTTCGACAAAGCCTCCACCACCAACTACTGGGGAGACAAGAACCCATTCAGTAAATGGTGCTGGGAAAACTGGCTGACCACATGCAGAAGATTGAAACAGGACCCCTACCTATCCCCATAAACAAAAATTAACTCTAAATGGATCAGAAACCTAAATGTAAAACCTCAAACTATAAGAACCTTAGAAAATGCAAGAGACTTTTATGGAAATTGGAACTGGTGACCAATTCCTGACCAAAACCCTAAGTGCCCATGCCTTCAGAGATAAGATAGACAAGTGGGACCTTATTAAACTGACAAGCTTCTGCAAAGCCAAAGAAATCATCAAGAGAGTAAGGAGACAGTCCACAGACTGGGAAAAATTATTTGCCAACTCCATGTCTGACAAAGGCCTAACATCAAGGATCTCCAAGGAATTCAAATGTGCTGGAAAGAAAAAAATAACAGCCCCATTACAAAGTGGGCAAAATATATGAATAGACTTTTCTCAAAAAAAGGCATATGAACAGCCAACAGATACATGAAAAAATGTTCAGCCTCACTAGTCATCAAGTAGATGCAAAATAAATTCACTCACGTTACTAATACATAGGTGAGAAATAGAACATTTCGAGCATCTAAAAATATTTCACCATAGCTCCTTCCAATCACCATTCTCTTTTCCTCCTGAAATGCAGCTATTATCCTACTTCTAATGTCACAAATTAGACCTTTGATTTTTTTGTGTGTGTACTCTCCTGTGTCTGGCTTTTATTCTCAATGTTATGATTGTAAGATTTGTCCTTGATATTATCTATATTATGATTTATTTTTATTGCTCTATAGCATTTCATGGTGTGACTATACTTCAACTTAATTATCCATTCTACTGTTGAATATTTCCAGTTTTTGCCTATTATAAACAAAGTTGCTGGGAACATGCATGTACATTTCTTTTGGTACACAAGTGCCTATGAATCTGCTGGCTAGACATGTGAGAGTGAAATTGCTAAGTCATGGAGTATACCCATGTTTTTATTTTCAGCTTTATTGAGGTACAAATGACAAAACAATTACATATATTCAGGATTTACAGCATGATGTGTGTGTGTATATATATATACTTGTATTCTCTGAAATGTTTATCATAATCAAGCTAACTAACATATCCATCACTTACATAGTAATTTTGTTTCAGGGGTAAGAATACAAAGTCTGACAAGTAAGTTCACAAACTCATCCTAGAAAAAGTGCTACATACCTCATTGCTGTTACTACAGTTACCTTCGAAGTACACCCCTTGGGAAGCTATGCACCAATTCAAGCTCTGACATGCTCACGATGGCACACATAAACATGCAGCAACAATAATGAACACCACTTAGCAAGATACCACCACACGTTGACATGAGCACAGCTGTGAGACACTGATATACCAAGGTTAGGAAACCTTACTGTGCTGCCAACGTAAGCACGTGGTGAAAAGTTAGCGAACTTAATTGTCAGGCCTCGTACTTAAGATTTACTCTTTCGAGTAGACAACACACTATTTTTTGTTGTTGTTGCTACTATTATGGAATTCCAGGTGTTTGTTGGGATCTTGTTGTTAACTACAAATAAAGCCAATCACCGAAATGATAAGTATTATCAGAGAAGAACGCTTTTTATTTGGGAGACATCAGGCAGGGAGAATGGAAGATCGTCTCAAATCCATCTCCCTACCACACTAAAGTCAGGAGTTCATACAGTGGGGCAGGAGTGTAGAAAAAAGAATTTAGGGTAGGGTCAAGAAGAAGAGTTGATAAACAGGAATTAGAGAGAGTTAAGGAAGAGGATTGGTAAGCAAGAAGGATCTGGCATCTCATTGTCTGGATATGGTGATCTGGTATCAACTCCTTGATACTATAGGTCCCAGGGTCGGTTTCCTGAGAAAGGAATTCAGATAAGACAAATGTAATTTTCAAGCTTTAAGACTAGAAGTGTCAATTACTATGGTTTGTTTTGTTTTTTTCAAAAAGAAACTGTAAGCATTAGTTCTATAGGGAAGTTGTGCCAGTTTCACTACCATGCATTGTTATTAACTATACTCACCATACTGTACATTAGGAAGCCAGAACTTATTCAAAAGTTTGTACTCTTTGACAAACAACTCCCTACTCCCCAATCTTTAACCCTGTATAACCACAATTCTACCTTCTGCTTCTATGTATTTGAATTTTTTAGATTCCACATGTAAGTGAGATCATGCAATATTTGTCTTTCTGTACCTGGCTTGTTTCACTTAGCACAAGGTCCAAGAGTTTCATTCATTGTCGTCACAAATGGCAGAATTTCCTTCTTTAAGGCTGAAGAACATTTCATTATGTATATTTACATAGCCCACAAAGTTTCTTTATGCATTTATTAATTGACATATCCTTAGGTTGTCTACTTTTCTTGGCTTTTTGTGAGTGACACTGTAAGAATATGGAGCACAAATATCTCTTTGAGGTACTAATTGCATTTCCTTTGAATACATACACAGAAGAGATGATTGCTGAATCATATAGTAGTTCTATTTTTTAATTTTTTGAGGAACTTCCGTACTATTTTCCTTAATGATTATACCAACTTGCAGTCTCACCAACAGTATTTTCTCCACACCCTTGCCAACATTTATTATTTCTGGGCTTTTTAATTACAGTCATCCTAACAAGTATGAGGTGTTATCTCATTGTTTTGATCTGCATCTCCCTGATGATTAGTGATACTGAACACATTTTCATAAACCTATTCACTATTCGTATGTTTTCTTTGTAAAAATATCTGTTCAAGTCTCTTGCCTATTTTTAAATCAGGTTATTTGATTTTTTTGCTGTTGAGTAATATGAATTCCATATAGTATATGTGTATATATATGGTACATATGATATTAACTCCTAATCAGATTTATGGCTTGCAAATATTTTTCCTAACATGTAGGCTACCTTTTTATTTTGTTGATTGTTTCCTTTACTATGCAGAAGATTTTTAGTCTGCACAAGTAGCCCCACTTTTTAATTTTTGCTTTTTTTTTAACCTGAGTTTTTGGTGTCATATGCAAAATATTACCACCAAGGACTATGTCAAGGAGCTCTTTTATTATGTTTTCTTCTAGAGGTTTTAGTATTTCAAGTCTTACATTCAAGACTTTAATAAATTTGAGTTTATTTTTGTGCATGACATAAGATAAAATTTCAATTTTATTCTTTAGCATATGATAACTAGTTTTTCCAACACCATTTATAGAAGAAACTGTCTTTTTCCCATTGTGTATTCTTGATAATTTTACTGAACACTAGTCAACTGTGTATGCTTGTGTTTATTTCTGTGTTTTCCATCTGTTCCATTGGTCTATGTGAGTGTTTTATGCCAAGAGCATGTCGAGGTTCAACTTCAGTAGATAACACAGAAAAGTTCACCTGTAAAAGGTATGACAATTAAATTCACGAACTTACCACTGTGCACTTATGTTAGCAGCACTGTACAAACAACTCAGGTTTCATAACCTTAGTTTATCAGTGTTTCACAGCTGTGTTTGTGTCGACATGTGTTGATGTCTTAATGAGTGGTGTTCATTATTGTTATTGCGTATTTTTGTGTGCCATCATGAGAATGTTGAAGCTTGAAATAGAGCAAATAGCAAACATTAAATTTCTTGTTAAACTCGGCAAGAATGGAAGTGAAATCAAGAACATGTTAGTCCAAGTTTATGGGAATAATGCCATGAAGAAAATGGAAGTGGACAAATGGATTAAATGTTTCTCTGAAGGGAGAGAAAGTGTCACTGATGAATAGAGGTCAGGATGATAGGTAACAAGCAGAACTGATGAAAGCATTACAAAATTTCATTGAGTTGTGTGTCAAAATCATCAGTTGACTGTGAGAAGCATAGCAGACCAAATAAACATCAATACAAAAACAAGAAAATCTTAACCGAAAATCTTGGGATAAGAAAGGTGTGTGCAAAAGTGGTCCCTAAGTAACTATTGGAACACCCTCCCTACTCATGTGCTCTGTCTCCCAATGACTTTTTCTTTACCTGTAGATAAAGGAAATAGTAAAAGGAAGACACTTTGATGATATTCCGGATATTAAGAATAATACAATGACAGCTCTGATAGCTATTCCAGAAAAAGAGTTCCAAAATTGCTTTGATGGATGGACTAGGTACTGGCATTGACACCTAGCCTCTCAATGGAAGAACTTCAAAGGTGATCATAGTGATATTCAGCAATGAGACATGTAACACTTTTTCTAGAATGAGTTTGTGAACTTTAATGCCAGATTTTATAGTTTTACTTCTTGAATTGTGGACTTTTTAATCCTTGCTGTTGCAACAACTTTCCAATGTCTTTAAAAAAACAATCTTTCATTGTATCTGGTTTTTTAAGTTGTTCTTAGTAGGAATGTTGTTCTTGTCAAGGTATGCCAGATTTAAGTATTCAGAGAATTAAGTAATTTTTTTTTTTTACTAAATTGTTAAAGGAAACTATATGCTATGATACAACCCACTAAAAAATTCTTACATTATAAAATTAGACATGATTAATTTATATTCATGTATAAAATTATAAATTACACAGCATACGTTTGACAGACTACTATTCCTCTTTCAAATATGCTACTAGTTTTGCTACTGGGAAATTTTCTTTCCCCTGATTGTCACTTATTGATGTCTTTAGGGCCATGAGAGAGGATGAAGGGTAGACGAGTCTTGGTTTTCAAACAGGAGTTTCAAAAAGGAGGTAATAGAAGAGGACAACACTGAGAAGACAACACGTACTCTCTCAACATCCATCCCTCAAAATAATCTGATTAAATTTCGAAAAGAAAGTTTGGGAGAATGTAACCAAAATTATTTTACTAACAATGTTTTTCTATTTATGCTACAGTTGAGCTAAGTTAAACATGATAAGTTAGTAGTTCTTTCTTTTTGTAGATCATTCACTTGGTATGCAAAGGAATGAAAATTTGACTCATAATATTTGCATCAACTTCCAATTTTGGGATAGTCATGTATTAACATTTCATACAACACATCTTTCATTGATTACCCACACTGTCAGTCTTCTGACTACTAATTGCTAACTGATTATTTCTTCCGTTTTTTTCTTTCATGTTAGAACGGTTTTTAAAGAAACACATGCCTGTATTTAAAACCTACACTTCTCAGCTTTCTTTACAAATAGAAGTAGCAAATGAGACAAACACAGACAGTGAATTTCAAGTATTTAGAGAAAAGCTCTTGAATGGTGGCTCACTAAGCCTGAAAGAGGCAGGCCCCTTTGCCTTTATTCCTTTTGTCTTTATGCCTCAAAGGAGAAACCATTGTCACCATGTGCCTGAGGTTATTTTGGGAAAAGAAAATAGGTAAATGAAAGAGAAGTTGGGTAACTGTAGTATAATAATCTACTCTGAAGCTGCCAATGACTATAGTATGCAATTTGATTCTCATAATTTTCTTTCAGAGAGCTCCACATTAATTATAAGTTACCATCTCTGTACACTTGTATAAATAACTCACAAGTAAACTTTAAGTTTCAAAATATAAAAATAAAAAGTCTAAGTTATTATTCTAAAGATATCTATAATTTTATAATTTAATATTAAAAGGACAATAAGGTTCATTGCTTTCCTGTTTAAGTATATTTATAACTAGATAGATGTATGTTAAGGTTTTTAAATTATTTAAAAATTATTTTTGATTTGACTATCTTCCAGTGAACACTTTTTTTGCAAATATAACACGTGACCTACTTGCAAACAAAAGCACAGGAAAGCATTTTCACTCTCTAGTTTGCAATATTGTCATCATTTTGACTCCTGCTTAGTTTTTAGCTACTTAGTATTCATATTTCCCAAGGTTATATCCCATAATACATCACAGTTCAGGTAATGCAAAGAAAATGGAATCATTAATATCAAAATCCATGCAGCAATCAATACTAAGAAGATATTTTTCCATTTGTTTTTTAATTTTGTCAGGTTTTTTTCCAAATAAATCTGATTATTTTTATTAGCCCCCCCAATAGAATTGTGAACTACATTAATATCTCACAATTCTTAACTATTAGAGCAGTGACATCTCAGTAGTTTGCATCCCTTATTTGATAATTGGACCTGTAAGACAAGATGGATACTATATCATACACTTGCCAAACCTGTGTAAAAAGAAGCAACTTTGAAAAATAAAATAAATTTAATTTCAGAGAGTATGTAAAGGTGTAAAGAAAGCATTTTATACCCCTAATTTTCAGATAATACTCAAAGAGACCAGACAACTATCTAATGTTATAGGTAAATGGAAAACTTGAAAATATAATTCATATTTTCTAACATGAGTATAATGCTTTTTCTCACAATATTGTCTGTTTTCACCCCTATAGTAAGTTAAATTAGTGAGAACATCTGTATATTTGACTCTCTTCAAATGTTAAAAACAAATATGTTACTTGTACATTATCATTTCAACTTAACATAAAATTGGGAAAAATGAAATTATTGTGATAGACAAATAGATACATATCAACATACTATACAAATATACTTTAACCCTGAGGATGCAGCACATGAATATAAATGAATTTTTACTTATAGGTCAGAAAATTAGAAAAATGGAAGAATACAAATAGCTGAGTCCTTAGAAAGACCTCTTTATAAAATTGTTTAAACTTAAAACACTGACCAGACTGGGTGTGGTGGCTCATGCCTATAATCCTAGCACTTTGGGAGACCAAGGTGAGAAGATTGCCTGAGCTCAGCCTGGACAACTTAGTGAGACTTCATCTCTACAACAAATCAAAAAATTAGCCAGGCATGGTGACACGTGCCTGCAGTTCCAGCTACTTGGAAGGCTTAGGTCGAAGGATCACCTGAGCCCAGCAGGTCAAGACTGTGGTGGTCAGGAGCAACACACCATGGCACTCCACCCTGGGCTACAGAGTGAAAACCAAAGAAAAAATACAATCTCATTCACAATAGCCACAGAATAAATAAGATACTGTGGTATCCACTAACTAGACGAGTGAAAGACCCTTACAATGAGAATTACAAAACCCTGCTCAAAGGAGCCAAGGACAATAAAATCAAGTGGAAAAACATCCCATGCTTATGGACTGGAAGAATCAATATCATCAAGATGTCCATCCTATCCAAGATAATCTACAGATACAGTGCAATCCTATGAAATTGCCAACATCACTTTTCACAGGCTTAGAAAAGACAATATAGAAATGCATATGGAAGCAAAAAAAAAAAAAAAAAATCACAAATAGCCAAAACAATCCTCAGCAAGAAGAACAAAACTAGAGCCATCACACTTACTACAAGGCTACAGTAACCAAGACAGCTTGATATTGGTACAGGAATAGATACATAGACCAATGAAATAGGACAACGAATCTGGAAATAAAACTATGGTTCCTCAACTAACTCATCTTCGACAAAGCCATCAAAAACAAACATTGAGGAAAGGAAACCATGTTTAGCAAATGGTGCTGGAAAAACTGGCTAGCCATATGCAGAAGAATGAAACTGGACCCCAACCTATCACCTTATACAAAAATTAACTCAAAATGGATAAAAGACTTAAATGTAAAACCTCAAAGCTTCAGAATCTTAGAAGACAACTTTAAAAAGACCTTATTTTTAATAACTAAGAAAACAGTCCAAATATCCTTCAACAAGAAAATGAATAAATAAGTTTGACATACCATACAATGAAAATATACTTAAAATAAAGAAGAATAAACTGTTGATGTGTTGAACAACATAGATGAATCTCAAAATAATTGTATTTTATGAAAGAAGCCACTCAAGAAGCAATATATACTGTATGCTTTTTAAAAATATAACATTCTGCAAAATGCAAATTAATCTTTAGTGATAGAAAGCAGATTAATGGTTGGAGAGGGAAAGAGGAAAGGAGAAAAGGGAAAGAGAGACTTAAAACAACACAAGGAAGCATTTGAGACTGAAAAATATGTTCATTATCTTAAATGCAGTAATTGTTCCACAAGTCTAAACATAAATCAAAAATTAGAAATTGTACATCTCAAACAGGCATTTATTGTACATTGTCAATTATATTTTTATAACCTATTCAAATAAAGAAATTTAGTTGAATTAAAGGGCAAAATGTAGAAAAGGCAAATGTTAATATTTAAATAAACAAAAATATTTTTGTGGTTTCGAATTTTTTCTAATAAATATACAAAGTACGATCATAAAAGTGAAAGAAATTTTGACTATATAATTATTAATTGTTGAGTAGAAGTCACTATAAACTAAGGCATAGACTGAGAAAGCAGACAGTTTTCTTCTAAGATAAACAGCTTCAACAATGAATTTTGAAACAAAAATAGCTAGACTTTTCAATGCATATATATACACATATATATAGTTTAAAACACCATACCATACATAAAAAATACATAAAATTTTATGTTAATTAAAAAAATAAATTTGAAAAAATAAATAACTGAAACCTAATTTGAAAATGAGAGCAGTATAAGAAGAGGCAACTCACAAAACAGGAATCAAAGTGGTTAATTAAATGCTAAAAAGATGCTCACCCTTACTGGTAACCATGGCGATGGAAATTAAAATAATCACGAATTACTATTAATATATGAGACAGATAAAAATGTTTAAACTCTTATAAAATATTGGCAAATATGTGAAACAATCTGAAACTTTTAAATTGTTAGTGATAGTTTTAATTTATTTAACTATTATCAAGTTATTGATGTATTTTTTACCTTAATTGAAAGATGCACATTCTTTATAATGTAGCAAATCCACTACTACACATGTATTCCAGGAAAATTCTAGCATAAGTACACAGGAAATATGCACTGTATTGTTTTTCCAGCATTATTTGCAATATTGAAAACTGTAAACAGTTTATTTGTCAAGTAGAAAGAATAAACTTTTCTTAAAATGTATTACTATACATTCATTTAAAGCAACAGTTGTTAAGCAGGGGTGAGTTATTCCTCCAGGGATCATTTAACAATGTCTGGAAACATTTTTGCTGCCACAACTGAGAGTAAAAATGCTTTTCAGTGGGTAGAGTCTGAGTGAGCTGCTAAATATACTACAATTCACAGGACAGACCCCCCCGCCGACAATTATTGACCTAAAATTTTGATAATTCCAAGGCTGAGAAACTGATTTAAATTAATAAACTATATTTATATGTATCAACATAACTGTCTCACAAAAGCATAATATTAAGTATAAGAGATCAATTGATAAAAATATAGATGTTATACATAAATTTCAAAAACAAACTAATCAATACTATATGTCATATATAATCATATATTGGTTACAACTTATTCAAAATATGTGTGAAAATGATATGTAGACATTAGTAGTGGCTTAATTTGGGAAGATAGAAGAGTAAAAGAATGTTAGTAGCATCTAGCTATTTATTTTTTTAAAAAAATAAATGACATATCTACAGCAAATATAGCAAAATATCTAGTTTTGCTAAACATGAATGGTGAGTTCCTGAAACATTATTATAAAACTGTCTGAATTTTTATTATTTTGATTTCTTTATATCATTTTTATTGTTAAACAATAAATATTTAATGCTTGAATTTATGAGTAAATTTTCTT
Source organism: Carlito syrichta (assembly GCF_000164805.1). Classification (NCBI taxonomy): domain Eukaryota; kingdom Metazoa; phylum Chordata; class Mammalia; order Primates; family Tarsiidae; genus Carlito; species Carlito syrichta. The sequence continues at coordinate 62,159 of NW_007231893.1, read as the reverse complement.
TCAAAAGACGCAACTCTAAAAAAGCACCAAGAAAAGCACAATAATAAAAAAAAATTTTAAAAAAAAAGTACCAAGAAAGGGAACTATATTAAAACAGAAGTTAAATAATAATGAAATAAAAAACATTTCAATATTAACTAGTAAAATTGCTAAATAAGGTCAAAAATCATCTTTTTAGAAAAATGTAAATAAAGTTAAGTTTTGTTAAACTAATTAAGAAAAAAGGAGAAAAGATAAATCACTGGTAGCTGTAAAAAGAGGATATGACACCAACATAGAAAGAGATTGTGGTAATAAAAACCCCATCACAAAAATAAAAGTGCAAAGAATATGACAATTAACAAAAGAGAAAAATAAATATGCTATGATTTAGCTTGATGATGGAGCAAGAATAATGTCAATAGCCTATAATATGCATTAAATATACATTGAAAAATATATAAAAGCAAATAAATATTACATAATTATTTTAAATAATGTTATACTAGCAAGAACAAATTTTTTAAAACATAGGGAAAATATCTAAATTATTGCAAATAAAAATAGTAAATACAGTGTGATCTTAAGTGTATAAATAATTGTAAATTAAAAGTTAAAAAACAAAAATATGCCTAAGTGCTATGTTTACCTGCAGCTGATAGGCCCTTGAGTGCTTTTTCTCCCTGTGCCTTTTTTTAAGTTTTATACTTTAAAACTCATCAAGTGTGACTCAAATGTTTATATGTGAAATTATGGATAACCTCAGGTTCCCAAATCAGCAACAAAATATATGACATTTTCACTATAAAATATAATAAGGGTAACTAATGGAAAATGCATCTTCTGGGACAGAGAATCACTTGTATTGAGCAGCAGGAAGTGGGCTCTGGTACTCTATGGGACCAGTTTAAAAACTGTCATTGAAATGAAGACTTCTACTCAATGGCTCAAGCAACTGTGATGAACTGTGTAAGCACAACTGGAGATCACTGGTATAATGACCAGTCATGCTGTAGAAGCTATTTTGAAATATTGTTTTGAAACAACAGCAACCTGAATCTAGTGAAGTTCCATAATTCTGAGAAACTGAGAGTCGAACAACAGACAAAAATAATGCTACTTTAGCGCAAATCTAGTGTGTCTCACTAAAAAAGTTACCATATATTTTCATCTCTCAGTCTGACATTAGAGATGATACATCAGATTAAGTTAATAAACTGAAGAGATGAATCAACCTAAGGATCCTGATTTTAGAACTGTGGCTTAAGCATATAGTAACAGGTGGGAAATAAGGAGATAAAAAACATCAAAAGAAACACCCTTCAGCAGCCATTTTTAAATAAACATTAAATATACTCATTTAGCATCTCTCAGTCAGGACAGCAAATTACTGTCCTGAACACTGTAGGCAATTATAACACAATTGTAAATATTTGTGTATATAAACCTATCTAAATATAGAAAAGGTACAGTAAAAATATGGCATTATAATCTTATGGGACCACTGTCACATAGGTGGTCCATTGTTGACTGAAATGTTGTTATATGGTACATGATTATATTATTTTGTCAATACCTACTTGGTATTTGCCATATTCCAAATATTTTTCTAAGTGGTTTAGATGCATCTCAATTTTGTTCTTTGATTTAACCATCCCAACAATCTTACAAAATAAGTACAATTATTTCTTCCCTTTAAGTAAAGACACTGAGGCATAGATAGCTTAAATTTACTTCTCCAGGATTACAAAGGTGCTAAGTGATAGAACTGAGTTTAACTAAGAAACAAAACTCTGGAGGAGGAAATTTTTTGTGGTGAAAATGTGATTTTTTTCGCCTGTTTCCATGTTGTCTAAGGTACTAAATTAGCATATTTAATGTTTATATAAAAAAGGCTGCCAAAGGATGTTTCTTTTGATGTTTTTTTATCTCCTTATTTCCCATCTGTTACTATATGCTTAAGCCACAGTCCTAAAATCAGGATCCTTAGGCTGATTCATCTCTTCAGTTTATTAACTTAGTCTGATGCATCATCTCTAATGTCCTTTATCATAGATACATAGATACAATCCTCACAATTACTATAGAGATTTAGATTTAATTGGTTTAGGCTTATACTCTGCTTAGGTTAAAAAAAAAAAAGCATAGTTACAGGGTTGACATTAAACAATAACGACGCATAAAATGTATATTCTAATATACCCTTCCAAACTTGTGACAGTTGCCCAATTTTCTAAAGTTCTATTTCCAAATGCCTAGTTAGTCTGACTCTTAGCAGCAGGGTGACTGTGCTAAAGGAAAACCAGACATAGAAGAAACAATTCCTATCCACAGGTCATTTTTCTTTCCCCAAACTTGATATTGTGTATCATTTTCACTTTAGCTATTCTGGTGTGTATTTGTATCACATCGTATTTTAAACTTGCATTTGGCTAATAACTAATGAGGTTGAACACTTTCCTTATGTTTATTGCTATTTGAATATGTCCTTTTAGAAAATGTCTGTTCAAAATGTTTGCCCATTGGGTTCTTTGGCTTATAAATTTACAGTTATTTTATATGTTCTGGATATTATATATACACTCTGGGTATGATAAATAATCAAACATCTTTTTTCACTCCATGATTTGCCTTTTTACCCTTTTAAGAATATCTTTTTATACCATTAAGTTTATTAAAAATGGATTCTCAATTTAGATGAAGTTCAAGTTGTTTTTCTTACCAGTTTAGTTTTTTTTCTAGATTCTGAAACAGAGAAAAGACATTAGTGAGAAATACCAGTGAAGTCTTAACTAAGTGTGTAGTTTAGTTAATAATAGTGTACTAGTGTTAATTTCTTAATTTGGATTATTGTATTATTGCACAAGATGTTAACGTTAGCTAGGCTGAATGAAAAATGCCCATGAGTCTCTGTACTATTTTTCAAAATTTTCTGTAAGTTTAAACTCAAAATTGAAAATTAAACCCAATGGATTTTTTCCTTACCCCTTAAAATTCCTTAATGTCATATTAAACTTTTGTTTTATTTTTTAGAATATTAATTTTTATAAGTTGCTTTTGATGCCTTTCTGGAATATCTCATGGTAGACTTTTTTCTTGTAATAAAAGTAATCGTTTTATTATCTCCAATTTTGTCCAGACTTTCTATACTATTGCCAAAGGTTTGAAAACCCATTTTATACCTTTTGCAGAGAAAGGAATATGTATAAACTGCAGCAGGAAGTTTCGGCCTATAGCATAACTTATATCCTTTGTAATTAATCTTCCTAGAGGATGTAAGTTCTATTTACTTCTGGTATTAGTAAATATCTGAGAAATGTCTCTCTAAGTGAATCTTTTTTCATTAATCGTATACTTAAAATCTGAAGTTTTGTGTGCTTTCTTCACTTTTTGGAGATTTTAAATCATATTCTGAGCCAGGCTCGGTGGCTCAGCCTGTAATCCCGCACCTTTGGGAGGCTGAGGTGTGAGTGGATTGCCCGAGCCCGCGGGTTCGAGACCCGCCTGGGCAACTTGGCGAGACCTCATCTCTACAATAAATCAAAAATCAGCCGGGCGTGGTTAGCGCGCGCCTGTAATTCTGGCTACTTGGAAGGCTGAGGTGGAAGGATCGCCGGAGCCCAGCAGGTCGAGGCTGCAGTGGCCGGGAGCGGCCACTGCACTCCAGTCTGGGCAACAGAGTGAGACTCCAACTCAAAAAAAAAAAAAAAATTATATTCTAACATTTTTGCATTACATATTCTGAGGTTTACTATGAATTCATCAACTTAGGTTAAATTTATTTTGTTTGTCAATCGCTATTTAGTTTCTGTTAACTTTTTCTTAGTCCCCTATGCTCCTTTTTTATTACATCCTGCTCTTTTTTATTACCAAAGTATACCCTAATTTCCTCTATTTACTAAATAATCACTTTCCCTTTTATAGTTATTTGTTCATTTTATTCTGGTCTTTTTATTTCTCATAGAATTTTCTCCTCTCTGGTGATTCTTGATTGTTCATTCACATATTAATAAATCATAGCATTATTTTTATAGAAAACTGATATGGATTTTCTCCTCTGCTGTTGTGTGGCTAAAGCTGGATCCCTGGCAGTCTTCTCCACGGAAGGTCACTTTAGGGTGCATATGCCTGAAGCTGATAACTTCCTGAATTACAGACTGAGAGTTTCCTGAATTACAGAGTGAGGAAGTTGTTTATCTGGAGTACCGATATTCACATTAGAAGCCATTAAAGAAGAATTTTCAGGTTTTCTGCTTAAGGATAAAACTCATTCTACCAGAGAGTCTAGTGATGGTATAGGAACAGAATAGCAGTAGGAAAGGAAGGAGAAAGTGTGGAAAATGACTGATGTAGCTATCATTCAGAAAAACCTTCTGCTAATGCCCTCTTTTTGTTCCTCTTCCCACTCCTAGACTTGTATTCATAACTTGGACTCTGCTTAAAAGTGTTACTGTCACCTCTGCCATGGCTCTAGCTTCCACTGTATGACTGTGCCTGTAAATCTACTTTAATTCAATTTTCTTCTTCCACAAAAAACAGTAAAGTTGCTCCTGTCATTACTTCATCCCAGTCTTAATCTTCTTGCTATTAAAGATTCATTCTCTTTTTTTGTATTTCTGTAAAGTCTTTTCAAAGTCACAGAAGAGTGGAGAGGAGTATTTGTGTGGCCACTCTACCATATTAAACATGAAGCATTCTAATATGTATTTGAAATCCAATCCCCAACTTCTTTATGTATATATTATGTGCAATGTACTAGAGGTTGAAGCAATAAGTAATATAAATAAGTCGATTATAGTTCATTGTAAAAGCACAACATATCCAGAACTTTAATGAAAGAATAATATGAAAATATAAAGAATTAAAAGAAGTCCTATAAATCAGCATGAATCATAAACAGCAAAAATCAGAGGTGACAAAGCAGCCTTTCAGCATTTATTATTTAAGATATGCTATGCCTATCTTTCCAGAATGTGTTGAGCTGGCTGCAGACTGCTGCACATGGATAATAAAGCAACTCCAATTCCTTGTTATATCATCTCTACCAGAGAGATGTCCTACAAACAGAGGACACATGGGCCATAGGTGAGCAGAAACCAATTAATCCCTGGATCAGGGAGTTAATACCTTCTATCTCTTTTCATTATTGTTCTCATTGGAAACTTCGCTTGATGAAGGGGGTAGATTAGTTAAACATATTTGTGTGCCAATTCTCTTCATACTGCCAAAAATCCTAAGCTTGTGTCTTTCTGTTGAGGTTGGGATATTGATACTTATAATAATACAACACTTATACACCAGTCTATTAAGTACCTTTGAAATGCTAAGTATTTTCCACTTAATTATTCAGCAGTTTAGATGACAGAAGTTCTTTATTTAAACTTAGTTAATTGGGTGAGATATGATGAAAAGTTTTTCAAAATTCATCTAGCGATGTATCTTAGCTCTAAACAATACATATAGTAAGTATTGAATGGATTAATCTCACATTTAAACACACACACAAATGAAATTCAAAATAACACAGTTTAGAATAGATTACCTTTTCAAAAATGAGAATTTTTGCTTCAACAATTCTCATTGAAATTTTGCATTCGAAGTTTTAGCCTCAGAATCAGCATTAGTTATTGATATAAATGTCTTGGCCAAAACTTTACTGACATTTATAATGGCCCATTAAAATTATATATGTAAAAATTGATATTTAATGGCTTTATGAGTCTTGTTAATGTTTCCAACCTGTGACTGGCCTCCTGCAGTTTCTACTAAAATGAGACCCACATTGGTCACTAGGTCCCACAGCAAACATAATTTCAGACTTCATGCTATTTCTTTGATGACCTAAATGTTTGAACACTGAATACATTTTAAATTTTTGACCTATTTGGTTGTAAATACTTATCATCATAACTCAATTCTCTGGTGGTTTGGCAGGAGAAGAAAGAGAAAACACAGGGAAAAAAAAGAATGAGAATTCCAATACTAACTTTTAACAAGTAGAAGTAAATGTTCTTATGTCATGAAACTGCTCATTTCAAATTTTAAGGGAAAACATCAATTTTTATCCAACATTGTCAAGGTGTATTAAAATATGTGGCATTGTATGGCACTACATTAGCAAAAATAATACCTCTTAATAATTTATAGTTTACAATAGGACTTAATGTCATTATCTATTTTTAAGCTTCACAATAAACCTATGGGATAAGTTTAAATATAATCGTCTCAGACATGAGGAAAAAGAGCTTAAATAACAATAAAAATTATACTTGTGTTTCAAAAACAAGGAATTTTTTTCTTACCAATTGTTATGGTTTGAATATTTGTCCGCCCTCCCCCTCAAAAAACACATGTTGAAACGTATTCTCCAATGTGACAGTATTGAGAGATTAGGCATTTAAAAGGTAACCATCATAAATGGACTAATCTGTTCATGGATTACTGGAGCAATGGATTAGTGGGTTATCACAGGAGTGACATTAGTAGCTTTATAAGAGGAGAAAGAGAGCCCTGACCTGAGCTAGCATACACAATCCCCTCACTATATGTTGCCATGTACTACTCTAGGACTCTACAGAGAGTCTCCACTAGCAAGAAGGTTCTCACAAGATTCAGTTCCTTGACTTTGGTCTTCTTAACCTTCATAACTGTAAGAAATAAATCGCCTTCCTTATAAATTACTCATTTTCTAGTATTCTGTTATAAGCAATAGAAAAAAAACTGGACTAAGACACCAATTAAAATAAAAGTTCTACATTAAGTTAAAGTTATCTTCATACTGCATATCATAACCTGATATAAATCATCTCAAACATATTTATTTTTGGTTTCCATCTAAATATTTGATGCATTAGATAAACTTTAGTTACTATCCTAATGTAGTTAATAGAGCATAAACTTTGTATCATACATTAACATGGCTTATGTTGCACATAACTAATTATCACTGGTAAACCTCCAATATAAATTATGACAAACTCAAACCATTATTTGTGATTTTCATCCTCTGGCTTCCCAATGGGCAATACTAAATAACTCCCTTCTAAAAGTTTCCCTGATTATCTGTGGATGTCCTTGCCGGCACTGTCATTTTGCTTGTCCTATCAAGATATAATCCTCAAAAATTTAATGTATCATAGTCACAGAAAATCTATTTTGTTGTAGAAATTGCAACCGCTCTTCCTAAATTTTTCAGGCATGAAACTTTTGGGTAATTTGCATTGTCGAATTCTGGACCTATGGCTGAACCTATGTCGAGGACATAAGAACATTAAGAAAACTCTTGCAGGGTCATATGGAAGGTCAATTTTTAGATCTTTTAGTAATTGCCACACTGTTTTCCGACAGAGGTTGTACTAGTTTACACTCCCACCAACAATGTAGAAGTGTTCCCTTTTCACTGCATTCTCTCTAGCATCTATTGTTTTTTGAGTTATTGATGATGACCATCCTGTCTGGCATTAAGTGGTATCTCAGTGTAGTATTAATTTGCATTCTTTGATGACTAGTGGGGCTGAGAATTTTTTCATGTATCTGTTGGCTACCCCTATGTCTTCTTTTGAGAAGTGTCTATTCATACCTTTTGCTCACTTTGTAATGGGACTGTTTGCTTTTTTTCTTTTTGGCATGTTTGAGTTCCTTGTAGAGCCTAGATATTAAGCCTTTGTCAGACATACAGTTCACAAATATTTTTGAGGAACTCAGCTCACTCTATGAAAAAGATACCTGTACACTTTGTTTATTGCATCATTGTTCGCAATAGGAAGAATATGGAACCAACTGTGCTGCCCATTAAAAGAGGATTGGATTTTAAAAATGTGGTACATGTACACAATAGAATATTATGCAGTCATAAAGGAGGACAAAATCATGAATTTCACAGCAACTTTTCTGGACTTAGAGTCTATAATATTGAGCACTCTATCACAGAATCAAAGAACTGAGTATCACATGTTCTCACTCATAAGCGGACCTTGAACAATTATTGTAATACTATAAGAAAAAGATTGGCAGTAGTGGGAAACTGCCACCCGGGGGGAGGGATGTGGGATTGGCAGTAGTGGGAATCCACTGGGGGAGGAGGGGGTATATATAACTCATCAACAAGGGTACCTGAATAATGAGCATTTATATACCTAACCCTGAATTATACACCCACATCTTTAAAATAAAGAATAAAAAAAGAAAAGTCTTAACTTTGTAGGCACTCTTGCAGCTTATCCACATGAGAAAGCTAACTTTCACCTCAATAAGACAAATTAATCATTTTAATTTAATTTTTATGAAATTTTTCTTTGCTCTCTTAACACTTTCTAACCAAAGTGTACAAAGTAATAAACAATGTAGAATGCCTACACTTCCACTTGGCAAAGATCTCAACATTCAATTGTCTTTACATGGTTTCTGTAAACATCTCCTTGATTCAGCTTGTCTTCAGTAGAGATCATCTATAAAACATGATTACTATTTTTTCATCCACATCATTTCTCCTTGCAGATGAAAATAGTTTACACTTCCTTGAATGGCATAGCAAGACCTTCCTTTGAAAGTTTTCAAATTCACCTTTGAAAACTATTCTCAGCTCAAACAAAATTCTCACATTCTTTTGACACATAGTTGTAAACACAATGTTTTCTTTTTCTGATGAGATCTTTTTCCTCATCTTTGTGAGACGTGAACCTAGGAATTTGGTTCTAGATAAACTGCACTATTCTACTCAAGCAGGGTTTCTCCAAAAAGCAGCAAAGATAACACTAGACAGTTTCAGGAAGACAATGGCTTTTTAGAAATCCTGAACTCCCAGAAAGAGAGCTACCATTACTGTCCTATGCATCCAAAATAATTCCTAGACCAAAATCTCTGAACTTGCCTGAACTGTGTCCACTTATAGACTGAATACATGAAGACAGACACTTCTCGTTGTATCTGTGGTTTCATGGTGACTCCTGCGATGTGGAGGCAAGACTCAGTGATTGTCTAAGAAGAGAAAGAGTTCTCATAAGGAAAAGAGGAATTCTTTCTCCTGAAATAGGGGAAATGAAGACTAAACAGGTAAAAACATTTGTCTACTCTATATGAAGACTTCCACATTATTCCCCTGAGATATCTATGAAACATAGTTAAGTAAACATTGATCACAGTTTAGTGTACTATTATACACAGATCTGTCTTCTCCTTTAGACTATAAATCCTGAGAACAGAACCCATATCTGGGCCATTTCTGTATGTTCAATGCATGCATAGTGTTAAGCAGAGAAAATCCTGAAATTGCCTATGTATTAGTCCACGAAAATCATGAGTTCTTCTGTCTACTACACTTGTGCAGGTTCAAGAAAGCACATACATGAACAATTACTTTGGCTCGCATAAAAAATTATTTGCAGAAATATGATCTAAATATAATGGTTTTGGCTTTAAGCAATAGATGATTTAAAAAACATTTCTTTATCTATTGTAGAATAACTCCTGATGACACAGTTCATTATGTTGATCAATGTCCTTACTTAAAAACTTATTTGAAAGCATATTTAAAATCTGACAGTGAAAATTACTCTTCAAATTCATTGTTCATATAAAATATGTCTCTCCTGATCATCTGCTATATTTCCTTTCACTAGATAATAAGAATTCAGTGATGTCTGCTTCCATTTTGCCTTGACTACCAAGCAACAAAGAGATAAAATTTAAGCTTCATTGCCTTAGCATAATTTAGGCTATTTTTTTCTGGTATAATTGTTTCCTAATCTAGTTTTCCAGTTTATCATGAATAAAAATCACTCAGGGTACTTGTTTAAAATACATATTTCTAGGCACCACTCCCTGGGATGCTGATACTATCAATTATTATTTTTTGTATATTGAACTTTTGATTGATTCAGAAATTAGCAAGTAAATATGCATGTCTTAATTCTTTTAAAAATTTATTTTATTTTAAAGATGTGGGGTACAATTCAGGATTAGGTGTACAAGTGGTCACTGTACAGGTAAAGTTTGGGCCTACCTTTGGTCCCCACTTCGCCTGGTTTGAGATCAGTTACCTTATTAATGTTATATGCCTCCCCCCGCCCCACCCCCAGTAACCAACTGTGCTACCCATCGAAACTGAAATTGGATTTTTTTTAAATGTGGTACATATATACAATGGCATGTCTTAATTCTTGGGAAAGTAAAGGAACAAAATATATTTCCAACCAAGCACAGGAACAAAAAAGAGCTTATAAAGAACATTATTCAGTCAACTAAAAAAGGCAAGAAAAGAAAAAAACAAATAGAACTCCATTGGGTGAAAGGAGAGAGAGAACTCTGGGCATCTGAAAAACGTTTCCCCTAGAGTATATTTTCCACCTTTACACAACAAACAAACAAATAACAATACTGCTGTGTTAAGAAGGTGTATCTCATGTTGTGTTCGTATACTTTGGAGTATCAGTATATTCAGCAGAATACTGAGTAATGCATTGATGTAAGAAAACTACCAGAGGTTGGAGAGAGAAGTACTCAAAAACAGTGGAAGTAAGAGTGACTCCATTTCAAGGTATGACAGGGAACAATTTTAACAAATTTTAGTAATGAGTATGAATGGAAAAACCAAAAGCAAAACAAAAACAAACAGATCATATATAACAGTGTATGAGAATGATAACATACCAAGTAAATTATTCCAGCAAATATGGAAAATATTTGATAAAATTTAACACCAATTCTTAAAATAAATTCTTAACAAATTAAGCATGAAAAAGAGATTATTTATTCTGAAAAACAGGTATTAGAAAATATTACTATATACATTCTCCTAAATGGAATAGTGTCAAAAATATTCCTTTTAAGGAGAGATATAAGATAAATAATGTCATACTTTTTTAGCTTATCTTTTTTTAGCTTATCTTTTTTTAGCTTTGTGTTACAAAAGTGTGTCTACGGGTTTTCTCTCCTTTTTTTTTTTCACAAAGGGTAGCATTTAATTTAGACTCTGCATTTAATTTTTCTCACTTCAAAATACATCTCGTTAATCACTACATATTGGTTCATTCTTTTTTATAGCTTCATAATAGCCTATTTTGTAGACATACTAGAACTCATTTCTATGTATGGTCATTTATGCTGTTTCTATTTAACATTTTACAATTGCAATGCATAGTCTTTATTTATTTATATATATATCAATATTTTTTATATTGATATTGTGGGGTACAGTTAAGGGTTAGGTATACAAATATGCTTCGTTCAGGCACCCTTGTTGATAAGGGGTGTCTCCCCACATAGTCTTTATTTATGTAGTGTGTGTGTGTGTGTGTGTGTGTGTGTGTGTGTGTGTGTGTGTGTGTTGGAGTCTCACTCTGCCTCCCAGGTTAGAGTGCAGTGGCATGCTCATGGCCACTATGGCCCCGACCTGCTGGGCTCAGGTGATCCTTCCACCTAGCCTTCCAAGTAGCTGGAACTACAGGCACTTGCCACCATGCCCAGCTATTGTAGAGAAGGGGTCTCACCAAGTTGCCCATGGTGATCTCGAACCCCTGGACTCAGGCAGTCCTTTCACCTCGGCCTCCCAAAGTGCTGGGATTAGAGGCCTGAGCCGCTGCACCCAGCCTATTTATATATTTTCACATTGCTGAAGCTATAACTTAAATGTAAGTTCCTAAAAGTGGAATCAAAAGATAAAATGTTCATCTGGGTTTTTTTTTTTTGTCTGCCAGTTTCTTCTCGATAGCAGTTGCAACATTTTCCATTCTCACCAGCAACATATGTTATATGATTGTTTATAATTCTATATGAATATTTGTTTCCCCACAAATTTCCAATAGACGGTGCTGTCAAGTGCTTATTTTTCTTTTAACTCTGATAGGTGAGCAGTGGTATCTCAGTGTTTTAGTTTTTATTTCTACTTTTAGAATTGCAAATTATTGTTATAATTGCAATTGATCATCTATTCATATGTTTGCAGAGAATTTTTATATTTTGGGGTGAAGTGTCCTTCTCCCAATTTTGCAAACTGGACTTTTGGTCAGAATTTTTTAGGAGATCCTTCATTCTATTGAACTTTTGCTCCTTTCCCCTTGACTTTTAACAGTTCTACATATTTTTAAGATTGTGGCCATACAAAATTTTTTCAATTTGATCTTATTTGTCTTTTCTTTAGTGTTTCTTCTTGTCATGTAAAAGTGTTTTTATTTTTTTTTATTTTTATGATGTCATACTTACCTTTTGCTTGACCAAATCTGCATTTAGAATCACATTTAATGAGATTTCCTGCATTCAGGTTACAATAATTCAGCTATGTTTTCTTTTAATACTGATGAGATTTTAGCTATTAAGTTTGTAAGTCTGATCTACCTGTACTTTGTTCATGTACATGTTGTTGGGTAGGATCCAATTTCTTATTTTAATAGCAATAAATAAGAAGAATAAACCACAAATTAATAAAATTGCTTAATTACAGAGAGTGTGAGAACATGGAGTAAAAATAAGTCAGATGAGTTACATCTTTCTGATTATATTTTTATCAATACCTTTGGAGTTATGTTAATGTTTTATATATTTAAAAGTAAAATTATATTAATAAGAATGAGAAAAAACACAAAATATTTATACAAATAGAAACAAATGACCCTAAATGCATATCAAAAAGATGATATAACTTCACAGAAGTGAGCATTTAAAATACTAATACAATTAAATACAATACTAGACTCTATACTCTTAGACTAAAGGCAAAAAGAAATCTCAGACTTAGTATGTTTGTTGGTATGTACTGTTGGTTAGATCGGACATAACAAATCTGTATATTTGAGTAGGATTGAGTAAATGACAACCATTTGCTCGCAAATCTTAGTTTTTAAACACCCACACTAAAAGCAACCAGGAGCTCATTAGAGAAATGAATGGTTACAGGGTTGAGGCAAGACAAATTTGAAATCTCAAAAAAATTATGAATCTATCTCAAAACAATATAGAAGCTGACTTAAAGGCATTTCCCTGGTTCATCAAGGAAAATCAAAACATAGAAATGAATAATGACAGCAATTAATAACATGCTGAATTTTAAAACTCTGCATATATACAGCTATTAAAATAAAAGCAAACAAATAAATATATAAAATGAAGCAAGAAAAGAAAAAGTTCCACTTACAGCAGTATGTAAGCCAAATGACAGTTTGGGGTTTTTTTACTCGCCATTTTTGTAATAACTTATTCAGGCAAGAATCATTGATGAACGTTAAATAATTAGTTGAAAGTGTATAAGACAACAGGATAGTTTTAAAGCCTCAAAGCATCTTTCCAAAGTTTATTTATTAATTATAGAAGGGAAAGGTACTTATACAATGGAAAATATATGACTGATAATGCTTTAACCAGGTGATCCAAGTTAATATTACCAGTAATGGGACTAATTGACATCACATGCCTACTAATATGATGTACTGTGAATGGTACAACATATGTATAATTCCTTCTAAAACTAAATAACCTTAATCTAACATGAGGGAATGTCAGATAACACAAATTGAAAGACATGAGAAAATCAAAACAGAAATCTAGGCTGTACCCTTGAAAAATGTCAATATCATAAAAGAAAAAGAAAGGTAGAAGTAGTGTTTGAAATTTTAAAAGACTAAAGAGATGAAAACTGCATGCTTTGTTCAACTCTGAAGCAGATTTTAGATAAAGAAACAATGTTTTAAAGGATAATATACTAATAATGAGGAAATATTGAATATGGAATGTATATTATATAATAGTGTTACATCAGCATTGAATTTTCTCAATTTGATTATTTTATTTTGGTTATTTAAGAGAATCTCATTATCTTAAGAATAACATGCCAAACTTTTTAAGAATAATAAGTCACAGTATCTGCAACTTATTTCCACATTATTTGACAAAAAATTTTAAGCATGAAAATTGTATACATATATATGTATATATGCAAAAACAAAGGACTACATATATGTACATATATAGAACTTTAATACATTTTCAACTTTTATGTTAGATTTTTTTAAAATAAAAGCTTAAATAAAAGTTTAAAATATTATGAACAAAATAAAGATGTCCAGAACTGCTTACTGTTTTTCTCAAAGTCTTAGTGCAACAAAACAATAAAAATAGTTCAAGTATAAGAATTTAATCTGGGCTCGGTGGCTCAGCCTATAATCCCGCGCCTTTGGGAGGCTGAGATGAGTGAATTGCCTGAGCCCGCGGGTTCGAGACCCACCTGGGCAGTGAGACCTCATCTCTACAATAAACCAAAAAAATCAGCCGGGCGTGGTAGTGCACACCTATAATTCCGGCTGAGGTGGAAGGATCGCCGGAGCCCAGCAGATCGCCGGAGCCCAGCAGGTAGAGGCTGCAGTGGCCGGGAGCGGCCACTGCACTCCAGTCTGGGCGACAGAGTGAGACTCAAAAAAAAAAAAAAAGAATTTAAAATAAGAAAATAAAATTCTAAGTATTTACAAATGCATAATTGTTTATTTTCAAAAATCAGCAATTAAAATACTATATTTCAGCAATCTGACTGGATATTACATTTTTTAAATCAATAATTCAAAAATATGATTTAAAAAGTACAACTTAAAATGACAACAAAGTAACAAAATATTTAATATTAAATCTAGCAAATATGGTCAAAATCTTTATGCATAAAATTAAAAGTTTTTTTAGAAAGAAATCAAGGAATATTAAATAAATGGCACAATATCACATTTTCATGGGTTAAAGATATTCATATTTTTTCTAATCTAATCTAAAGAGCTAAAGTAATTTTGGCAAAAAGCTCATGAGATGGTGTTGTTGTTGTTGCTGTTGTTTGGAATGGGGAAGATGATATCATCAGCTATGTGGAAGAATAAGCAGCCAGTAATAACCAGAGCACTTCCAAAGAAGGGGGAAGATGAACAGAAATAGGAGAAGGAAGTGAAAAAAGGAAAGCAGGGCGAGGAGGGGGAGGTGGAGAAGAAGAAAAAGAAGAATAACAAGAAGAATAAGAAGGTAGAGGAAGAGGAGGAATTTGATCTAATATCAAGACTTAGGAAGATACAGCAAGTTTGACATTTGACAGAGTTGGCGTGACAGATTAGTGAGGAATATAGAAAGCAGTCAATAAATGAAACTGGTAAAAAATGGTTATCCACTTAGAAAAATAAGAAATTGAATCTATACTTTACATCATGCACAAAATCATATTGAGATAAGATGGAACATAAAGTTAAACATTAAAAAAAACTTTAATCTTTATCGGCATATGTAGCAAAACATGTTTTCTGACTCTAAAGTGGGAAATAAAATTTTAAGCAGGACACTAAAAATAATAATTTTAAAAGATCGTTCGATCAATTTTTTCATACTAAAGTTAAAACATTCTATTTTTGCAAAAATACTCCAAAGAATGTGTAAAATCAACTTCATATTATAATAAGTTCAACAAATACAACTAACTAAAGTGTGCATGGCCACAAACCTCCTACTTCAAGCGGTGACTCCCAAGCCAAACTCAAGTCTAAACAGGGACTGTGAAGCCACTGGGGGACACGTGGCTTTGCAATCACCACAGCCTAAATGTTGAACCAAGACAATGAAACTCCAGTGCCTCAATCAGATTCTGAATGTCAAAAAACAGAGCAGGTGGGGCACAGCAACTGTCAATCTGAGGAGTCACTGGCAGTTGGTGGGAACATAGAGTTGAAGTAGGAAAAAAGTAAACAGCAAGTTCTGTGGCCAACATCAGTTTTGCAACCTGTAACTACTTAGCGAGCACCATGGCTAAGCGCCCCAGCCTCACTCCTAGACCAATTGGGGTAGCAATATTGAGGAAAAGGAGGACTCCCACTCTTACACATATGGGAAAGCAATCTAAATAGCAGGAGATTAGCAGGAGGGACTTCACTTCTCAGCAGCCTGAGTAGTGGAATTCATGATCCTGTGGTTTCTACTGGGCAGTGAGGCTGAAGCCAAGGTCAGCTTATTATGTGAAATCAGGCTGCAGGCATCATTGTGGGAGGCCACAGCCTGCCCCTCTATTCTGTCATAGGAAGTGTGACCCACAGTACCAAGGATCAAGAGATCCCCATTTCTACACACCCAGATTAGTAGCCTAAGCTGCCATACCCTTCCTAAGCAGCCATTCATGTGCAATGAGGTACCCTATGCTTCACACCCTAACAAATCCAGCCACTTGGAGTAAGAACCTGAATCACCTCTACCCCTGGGGATAGAGTCCTTGTTGTGATGGTACTCTTTCTGCTCAGTGCCAACACATATCACCAAGTACCTAGAGCTCTCAGTCTTCTAGATTAGAAGTTTAGGCCACTCTCCCCTTCCTGAACAGGGAACTTTAGGCAGTGGAGGTCCCCTAACACCTCACTGAGTCACACCTCCGAGCACTCAGAGGCTGCACACCAGACACTCCCTCAGAGAGCAGGTGCCTGCACTTGACATCAGTGGACCCATAGGTGCGACTGCCAGGTTCAACCTCTCACATCTTAGTTCTCACCTCCTGGATTTGAAGTGAGAGTTCAGACCACAGTGCATTCTGAAAACCAGCTCACTTCTGAGACAAGAGAGAGTTTCTTCCAGTAAATAAGGATCAAGTAAATACCCATCCACATTGACAGTAGCACAATCTAACCCATAGATACCACCTGCTGGCTTGGAGATTGAAAGAGGCAAAACAACAGGTAATTTGCTAACTCCACTAAAGAGAAAGTTAAGCCTCCAGAGACTCCCACCACCCAAACCTCATAAGAGGCAGCAAGCCAGCCCATAATCCTACTACATTACTACTAAAACCACCATGTGGGAAAGCCTGCATACACAGGCTGTCTATGTCAAAGGAGCTCACACAGATTAGCTGCCGTAGTTCATCCAGATAAGAAATAACCAGAGAAACAACTCTGAAAGTGTGAAGGAACAAAACAACAGTGATACCCCTGCAAAGGGGTATACCAGTTCTTCAACAATAAGCCTTAACCACAATGAAATCTCTGAAATGTTAGATAGTGAATTCAGAATATTGATTTTAAAGAAACTCAATGAGATGCAAGTTAAAGCTTATAACCAACAGAAAGAAATTAGATCAATACAGGAGATGAAAGGAGAGATTGACATCATTTAAAAAAATAAAGAACTAAAAAACTTAATTATGGAGATACAAAACATAATATAAAGCTTTAACAGTAGGCTAGACCAACCAGAAGAAAAATCTCAGAGATGAAGAACAGGTCCTTCAAAGTAACCCAGTAAGATGGAAACAAATAAAAAAGAATTAAGAAGAATGTGCAAAGCCTAAGAGAAATATGAAATTATGTAAACCAACCAAACCTTTCAATCATAAGGATTCCAGAGAAAGATATGTGTGAGAAAATAATTCAAGAAAACTTCCGTGGTCTTGAGAGAGACCTAGACATCCATATATAAAAAGCCCAAAGAACCCTTGCAAGATACATCACAAAAAGAACCTCACCAATGCATATAGTTGTCAGATTCTCCAACATCAAATAAAATACCCTAATAGCAGCAAGAGACAAGCACTGAATCACTCATAAAGGAAGTGACATTAGATTAATAGCAGACTTCTCAGCAGAAGCCCTACAAGCCAGAAGAGAATAAGAACCTATTTTCAATCTCCTTTAAAAAAAATGCCATCAAGAATTTTATATCTAACAAAACTAAGCTTCGTAATTGAAGGAAAAATAAAGTATTTCCCAACAAACAAACACTAAGGGAATTTCTCTCACCCCTACACTAGCTCTACAAGAGATGCTCAAAGGAGTTCTAAGCTTGGAAATAAAATGACAACTCTTGCTATCATAAAAGTCACATAAGTACAAAACTCATAGATTATACAAAGCAACCGCACTTTTGAATCCCCAAATCAGCTAGCTTACAAAACTATGGCAGGAACAAAACTTCATATATCAATATTGATCCTGAACATAAATAGTCTAAATACTCACTTAAAAGAATTAGTGTGGTAAACATAAAAAAGAAGACCCAAAAAAGACCCAAACATGTGCTGCCTGCAAGAGACCTACCTACTGACCAGAGACAGTCATAGAATCAAAGCAAATTAGTGGAAAAAGATATCAAGCTAATGGAAAACAAAAACAAGCAGAAGTACCTATTGATATATTAGATAACTCAGACTTTAAACCAAAAACAATAAGAAGACAAAGAAGGGCATTATATAATAATAAAGAGTGCAATTTAACAAGAAGATTTATCTTAAACATATACACACCAAACACTGGAGCATCCAAATTCATGAAGTGAACACTTTCGACCTTAGAAAACATGTTGATAACAATATCACAACGGTGGGTGATTTCAGCACCCCACCGATATCACAAGATAAGTCATCAAAGCATAAAATTAACAAATAAAAACTAGACTTAAGCCCAACTATAAATCAAATGGACCAAACAGGCATCTACTGAACCTTCAATCCAACAACTGCAGAATATACATTCTTCTCATCTTTGCATGCAGCATTCTCCAAAATAGACCATGTGCTTGGTCATAAAGCAAGACTCAATAATTTAAAAACATCAAATTTATGCATCTTCCTGGACCAGAGTGGAATAAAATTATAAATCAACACTAAAAAGAGTTTCAAAACTATACCACTACATGAAACTGAACAACTTACTTTTAAATTACCATTGGGTTTGATGGCTGCCTAAATGTCTTCTTTTGAGAATTATCTATAATGTATTTTGCCCACTTTTTAATAGGGCTGTTTGTTTTTTTCCTTTTGACATGTTTGATTTCCTTGTAGATCCTAGATGTTAGGCCTTTATCAGACATACAGTTGGCAAATATTTTTTGAGGCACTCAAATCACTCTATGAAAAAGATGCCTGCACATATATGTTTATTGCATCATTGTTCACAATAGCAAGAACATGGAACCAACCATGCTGCACATCAAAAGAGGACTGGGTTTTTAAAAATGTGGTACATATACTTAATAGAATATTATGCAGCCATAAAGAAGGACAAAATCATGAACTTCACAGCAACCTGGATGAACTTAGAGTCTATAACACTGAGCAATCTATCACAGAATCAAAGAACTAAGTATCACACGTTCTCACTCATAAGCGGACCTTGAATAATTATTGTAATACTATAAGAAAAAGATTGACAGTAACAGGAAACTGCGGGAGGGTGGGGGGAAGGGATGCAAGATTGGCAGTAGTGTGAATCTGCAGGGGGAGGAAGGAGCACACCTCTTCAACAATGGTGCCTGCATAATGAGCATTTGTACACCTAACCCTGAATTGTACCCCACATCTTTAAAAGAAAAAAAAGAGTTCAAAGTACATACATTTAATGACCATGATGATGATTATGATAATAGCTAATATTTATTAAGACTCACTGTGTATTAAATGCCTATTTAATTTAACTAAAGTTGCACTATTGATTATAAACTCACAGAATCTGTTACTGATAAGAAGTATTAAGAAATTATTTAATATAAGCTGATCCTAGAATTTTAGAATAAAAGAAACTCCAGAAAATGTGCCTTTTAAACCCATGAGCATGTAGGTGGGTATAAGTTTTAATGTAATCTTCCTAAGAAAACTGTAAGGTAGTCCCATATTTAAATGAAAAAAAAGTCCCATATTTGAATAGCCAAGAAAGTTTAACAATAAATTAAGGTCACACAAACAGTAATTGGCAGAATATGGATTTGAATGCAGGTTTGGTTTTCTGATCATCAAATAATTTCCACTTAACTGAGCAGTCTTTCAAAGTGGGGACTGTTTCTTAAATTTGCCAGTTGTGATTTTAAAATTTTTTTCTTATAAACAAACTAACATTAATAAAATCAATCTGTAATCATAAAATATACATGTATATATATACTGAAAATGGCACAAAATGCCAAAACCTCTGGGACACTGCAAAATCAGTTCTGAGAGGAAAGTTTATAGCATTAAATGCCTATATCAAAAAATTAGAGAGATTGGAAATCAACAACTTAACCATGCATCTCAAGGAACTAGAAAAACAAGAACAATGTACATAAAGCCAGAAGAAGAAAAGAAACAATAAAAATCAGATCAGAACTAAATAAGATTTAGACCAAAAAAAGATACGAAAGATCAATGAATCAAAAAGTTGTTTCTTTGAAAGGATAAACAAAAGTGACAAATCATTAGCTAGACTAACCAAGAAAAAAAGAGAGAAGACTTAAATAAATTCAGTAAGAAATGACAGAGGTGGCATAACAACTGATACTACAGAAATTAAAAAACATCATTTAGAGACTAATTTGAATACTTCTATGGCAACAAACTGAAAAATCTAGAGGAAATAGATAAATTCCTAGAAACATACACCTCTCAAGACTGAACCAGGAAGAAATGGATACCGTGAATAAACCAATAATGAGCAATGAAATTGATTCAGAAATAAAAAAGTCTTCCAAAAAACAAACAAAAAAACCTAAGGCCAGATAGATTCATAGCTCAAAGCTATTGGATATACAAAGAAGAGCTGGTACCAATCCTACTGAAACTATTCCAGAAAATTGAGAAAGATGGAGTCCTCCATAACTCATTCTGGGAAATCAGTATCACACTGATACCAAGAATCAAGCAAGGACACATCTTAAAAAATAAAATTGCAAGTCTATTTTCCTAATGAATATAGATGCAAAAATCTTAACAGAATGCTAGCAAATCGAATTCAACAGCATATCAAAAACTTGTCCATCACAATCAAGCAGGTTTTATTCCAGGGATATAATAATGGTTCAATATCCACAGATCTATAAATATGATCCACTTCATAAACAGAAGCAAAAATAAAAAGCATATGATCATATCAATAGATGTAGAAAAGGCATTCAATAAAATCCAACCTGCCTTCATGATAAAAACCCTCAAAAAACTGGACTTCGAAGAAGCATATTTCAAAATAATAAAAGTCACACACAACAAACCAATAGCCAATATCAATATCAGACTTAATTGGGAAAATTTAAAGGCATTCCTCACTCAGAACAGGAACAAGACAGATATGTCCACTCTCACCATGCATTCAACATTGTACTGGAAGTCCTCTCAAAAGCAATCTGGCAAGATAAAGAAATAAAAGACATCCAAATTGGGCAGGAGAAAGTAAAATTATCCCTGTTTGTGGTTAACATGCTTGTATACCTAGAAAGCCCTAAAGATTCCTCCAAGAAGCATCTAGATCTGATAAATGACTTCAGTAAAGTCTCAAGATACAAAATCAAAGTACAAAATATATAGCATTCCCATATGCCAGCAATGCACAATCCAAGAACCAAATCAAGAGCTTAATACCATCCATGCTAGACACACACACACACACACACACACACACACACACACACACACAAGCTAGGAATAAGCCTAACTAAGGAGCTGAAAGATCTTTAAAGGAGAAAGATTGATGAAATAAATCATAGAAGACACAACCAAATGGAAGAACCTCCCATGTGGATTAAAAGTATCGATATTTTCAAAATTACTGTACTGCCCAAGGCAATCTACAGATTCCCAATCAAAATACCAACGCTGTTCTTCACAGAAGTAGAAAAAACAATCTTAAAATATATACGGAACCAGAAAAAAAGCCTGAATAGACATCGCAATTCTAAGCCAAAAAGAACTATTATGGAGGCATCACATTGCCTAATTTTAAATTATTCTATAAGGCTATAGTAACCAAACAGCATAGTACTGGTACAAGAACAGACAGATAGATCAATGGAACAGAATAAAGAACTCAAGCCGGGCTCATTGGCTCAGCCTGTAATCCCACGCTTTGGGAGGCTGAGGGAGTGGATTGCCTGAACCCGCGGGCTCGAGACCCACCTGGGCAACTTGGCGAGACCTCATCTCTACAATAAATCAAAAAATTAACCGGGCATAGTAGCACGCACCTGTAGTTCCAGCTACTTGGAAAGCTGAGGCAGAAGGATCGTTGGAGCTCAGCAGGTCAAGGACGCGGTGGCCGGGAGCGTGCCACTGCACTCCAGTCTGGGTGACAGAGTGAGACTCCAACTCAAAAAAAAAAAAAAAAACTCAGAAATAAAATCACATACGTACAATCAAATGATTTTCAATAAAGCTGACAAAAAAATGAGAAAAGGACACTCTATTCAATAAATAGTGCTGGAAAAATTGGCTAGCCATATGCAGAAGATTGAAACTGAACCCCTAAATCTCACCATATACAAAAATTAACTCATGATGGATTAAACACTTAAATGAAAAACCTGAAAATATAGAAATCCTAGAAAAAAACTTAGGAAATACTCTTCTGGACATTCATCTAGGCAAATGATTTACAATAAAGACCACAAAAGCAATAGAAACAAAAACAAAAATAGACAAATGGAATCTTAATTAAACTAAAAAATTTCTTCACAACAACAACAAAATCAACAGAATGAACACAAAACCTACTGAATGGGAGAAAATATTTGCAAATTAATTCTCAGACAAAGGCCTAGTATTCAGAAGCTACAAGGAACTCAAACAACTCAACATGAAAAATAAAGAAATAAATAAATAGACAACAAAATACAAATAAATAACCAAAAAAGTGGTCTAAGAATATGAATAAACACCACTCAGAAGAAGACACACAGTGGCCACCAAACATATGAAAAAATGCTCAACATCACAATGAGATATCACCTCATGCCAGTCAGAATGGCTATTACTAGAAAGTCAAAGAACTACAAATGCCGGTATTGAAGAGAAAAAGGGACTGCTTATTCACTTTTGGGATTGTAAACTAGTTCAACCTCTATAGAAAAAAGTATGGATATTTCTCAAAGAACTAAACAGCGACAGAGTGAGACTCCAACCCAAAAATAAATAAAAAATAAATTGTCATTTGACCCAGCAATCCCACTACTAGGGATCTATCCAAAGAAATATAAATTTATGTATAAAAGAAACTTGTACTTGTACTTGAAGGCTCATTGCAGCACTATTTACAATGGCAAAATCATGGAACCAACTTGTGTAACCGCCAATGATCACTGGATACAGAAAATGCGGTATATGTATAGGGGGACCGCATAAAAAAGGACTTTATTTATTAAAAATGTGTATTTATTCTTGCATGTTTAAAACTTCTGTCACCTTCAAGGTACTCTCCATTTTATGGCAGACACCTATTGAGATGCTTTTTCTACTGCTCAAAACAGTTTTTGAACTTGTCAATTTTGATGCCTTTTAGAGCTTCCATTTTTTATTTCACCTCTTCCACATCAGCAAAACCTTTTCCCCTAAGGACATTTTTCATCCAGGGAAATAAACAAAAAAATATCGCTTGGGGCAAAGGTAGGGCACAGGGGTCACAACGTTTTTGGTCAAAAACAATTGAGCACACAGGGTAGTGTGAGCAGATGTGCTCATAAATCGTCTATCATGCAATGAGCAGACACATTGAAAGACTTTCCAAAAAAATTTACTGAAGCCTAAAACTTTTATTTTGGATTCCGTGGGTACATGGGCATATTTATTTCAGGGACATATTGTGTAGTCACAACAATGCTAACGGATACACTGATACCCATGGGCTCCTAAAACACTTGCTTTAATGTGGGAAGCCTACTACAAGAGGTCCATCCTTCAAAAGATAACTCTGTTTTTAGGGGGATCCACCCTCATACATCATGGAATCTTATGCAGCCATAAAAAAAGAATGAAGTTGTGTATTTTCAGCAATATAGATGGAGTTCAAAGTCATCATCCTAGGTGAACTGACTCAGAAACAGTAAACCAAACACCTCATGTTCTCCCTTATATGCAGAAGCTAAATGGCCACAAAGATGAAGATGATAGACACTAGAGACACCAATGAAGGCAGGGGAGGTGGAGAAGAGAGTTAAGGTCCTGAAGTTACCCATTAGGAACACTGTTTACTATGACCCAAGACCCAATCCCCATGACTACACAATATGTCCCTGAAATAAATATGCCCATGTACCCATTGAATCTAAAATAAAAATAGGAAAAAAGGACAGTTAAGTCATCAAGATAACTGACTATAGGCATTCACCTCCTCCAGGAAGAAGGATAAAAACAGTGAGTAAATGATAACAGTGAGTAAATGACCACATATCAAATAGAGTATCAAAGAGAGAATACTGGAATTTAGCAGAGAAGTGATAGAACTCTCTGAAGCATGAAAGGAGAGAGACACGAAACAGCCATTCCAGTTGGAATTGCCTCAGAATTAGAAAGGACTTCTCATCCAGGGATAAGGTAAGCAAGTAATTTCCAGTGGTTCACATTCACAATACAGACATTTGCAATCCTAGCCACAGGAAAGCATCTCAGTTCTCATAGGCTCTAAGCCTAGTATAGGGAATCTCCTGGAGTCCACTAAACTACATTTCTCCAGAAGAGAATTTCACACTGGGTCCCACTCATCCGCTGATACTTGCAGCATGAAGCAGTTGAGGGAGACCATCCTGCATCAGACTACATTCTGCTCTGGACACCCAATAATCCCTATATTTCCATATTCCAAGAGCCATCCTAACATCCTCCCATATTCACCCAGAGGGCTGCAGCAATGCAACGCCAGATGGATCCAGAAGAGTGACTGAGTTTCCAGTACTCTAGTTCATGCGCTGTCCTATACTCCAGGGAATAGATGATCCAGCACACAGAGAGACTGCCTCCAAATCAGGGAAGCTGAAGCATGAACTCCCCAGAGACTGGGATCCTCCTGCTCAAGGGGCCAGAAGCCTGGCCCATTTATCCCATCCAAGGGTCTGAAGACGGGTCCTCCCTGCCCATCGCGGCTACCAGCATTCACATATGCTGTTTAGGAATCTGAAGACCAGCCAAACTTATCCACACCTGCCAGCACCTATGTGCACCATCTGTCTAAGGATTGGCCTGCCCCACTTACCACTACCAATACCCGAACATTCCCCTAGGGGCCCAGGGACTGGCCCACCAGGGTCCCACACCACCACTGGCAGTGCCTGGATACACGGCCCAAGGGCCTGAAGACTAGGACGCCCAGCCTGCTGCCACTAGCATCAGTGCCCATGTAGGTAACCCAGGAGCCCAAGGACCAGCCTACTTGTTATCCCTATCCTGAGCAAACCTTTGCCACATCCTCTACTAACAAACCACAGCCCAAACCTCTGAGGAACTCACAGATACTGCTAATGTTGATTAGTGCTAAAGAAATCATATGGAGACTATACTGCCATCCCCACCCAGAATCAAAGCTAAAACACCCTACCTAACCAACTCTATAGATACACGTACAGGAAAAAGTATTTCTTGACACAAAAGTCCTCAGCAAAACATAAGCCAAACAAGTTCAACAACACACCAAAAAGATAATACACTGTGATCAAATAGGATTTATTCCAAAGATACAAAAATGGTTCAACATATGAAAATAAATAAATTTGACCCAGTACATCAATAGAATAAAGGAAAAACCCATATGATAATCTCAATAAATGCAGAAAAAGCATTTGCTAAAATTCAGAGTTCCTTCATGATAAAAAGTCAACAAATTAGGCATAGAAGGAACATGCTTCAACACGATAAAGGCCATATATAACAAACCCACATCTTAACATCATACTGAATGAGGAAAAGATGAAAACCTTTCCTCTAAGAACTGGAACAAGACAAAGATGCCTACTTTTACCACTCTTACTCAGTGTTGCCCTGGAAGTCCTAATCAGAGATATTAGTTAAGAGGAAGACATAAAAAGCATCTAAATGGGAAAAGAGGAGTCCAAATTGTCCTTATCTGCAGATGACATGATCTTACATCCAGAAAATCCTAAATACTACCAGAAAAATTCTTAGAACTGAAAAAAAATTCAGTAAAGTTGCAAAATTCAAAATCAACACACAAAAAATCAGTAGCATTTCTGTATACCAATACAGAACTAATTGAAAAACATAACAATTCCATTTACTATAGCTAAAAAAAAAAAAAAACCTCAAAATGAATTTAACTAAGAAGGTGAAAGACTGTTATAATAAAACCACAAAACTGATTAAAGAAATTTAGGACACAGACAAATGAGAAAACATTCCACGCTCGTGAATTGGAAGAATTAATATAATTAAAATAAGTAAAACACTCAAAGCAATCTACAGATTCAATGAAATCTCTATCAAAAAAGTGATGATATTCTCACAGTAGTTTTTTTTAGAAATTTAAAATTTGTATGGAAGCACAAAGAGCCATGAAGAGTCAAAGAAATTCTTAGCAAAATGAAAAATGCTGAAGGCATTACACTACCTGACTTCAAGACATGCTACAAAACAGTAATCAAAACAGAAAGATATTCATATAAACGCTGACTCATAAGCCAATGGAACATAACAGAGATCCCAGAAGTAAAACCACACGTTTATAGCCAACTGATTTTTGACAAAGGCATCAAGAATACACAACAGGGAAAGGAAAATCTCTTCAAAAATGGTGCAGGAAAATTTGGTATCCACATGAAGAAGAAATTAGACTCCTATCCTATTTCTCACTATATACAAAAATCAATTCAAGTGGATTAAATACTTAAACCTCAAAGCAAAAGTTATAAAACTGCTATAAGAAAACATAGATAAAATGCTTCAGGACATTGGTCTAAGCAAAGATTTTATGGCTAAGGCTTCAAAAGCATGGGCAGCAAAAGTCAAAACTGACAAACGGGATTACAACAACCAAAAAGCTTCTGCACAGCAAAGAAAACAATAGAGTGAAGAGACAACCTGTAGAATGGGAGAAAATATTTGCAAACCATTCATTCAACAAGGTATATGGTATCCAGAATGCACAAGGAGCTGAAACAACTCAACACCATAAAATAAAAGCAAAAAACAAATCATTTCATTAAAAAGTGGCCAATGTGTCCAAAAAGATACTTCTCAAGAGAAAATGTTCAAATGGCCAACAAATACATGGAAAAAAGTGTTCGACATCACTAATCATCAGATAAATACAAATCAAAACCTCAACCATATATCATCTCACCTCAGTTAGAATAGTTATTTTCAAAAAGACAAAAAATAATAGATACTGGCAAGGATGCATAGAAAAGGGAACTCATACATTGTTGATAGGCATGTAAAGTAGTACATTATGAAAAACAGATGGAAGTTTCTCAGAAAACTGTAAATAGAGCAACCATGCAATCCAATAATCCTACTACTGTTTGCCCAAAATAAAGGAAATCAGTATACCAAAGGGATACATGCACCCCAAAGTTTACTGCAGCACTGTTTACAATAGTTAAGATATGGAATCAACCTAAGAGTCCATCAACAGATGAATAAACAAAGAAAATGTGGTACCATTGCACAATGATATTCTATTAAATCGTAAAAGTGAATAAACTTCTGTCATTTGAGGCAGCATGAATGAGCCTGGAGTACATTATATTAAGTAAGCCAGGAGCAGAAAGATAAAAACTGTGTACTCTCACTCAGATGTGAGACTGAAAAAAAATTGGCTCAGTTTTTCTAGTAGAGAGTAGAATTGTGGTACTAAATAAAAGCAAGGAAGTTGAGGGGAGAGGGTAAAATGGGGAGAGATTGGTTAACAGATAGGAAATCACACCCAGATAGGAAGATTGAAGTTTTTGGTGTCGTTCTGCACTGTGGGGTGAATATATCCAGCCATAATTTATTGTATATTTTCAACAAGCCAGAAAAAGGGATTTTGAATGTTTATAACACAAAGAAATATGTTCGAGGTGATGGATATGCTAATTTTGATGACTTTGAAGTAAATGGGAACTTAGGGTGACTAAACATTTCTAGATATTATCTAGGAACAACTGAGAAGAGTCACTGAATTCATTAGCAGAAAGCTGTTTGTTTATTTGTGTTTTAAAGAGTTTGCAAATATACCTTACACATTTGAGGACTGAAGAGTCTCATTTTAGGAGTAATATTTTAGAATTAAGCTGGATAGAGATATGGGAAGCTATGAATAAACAAGCAGACCCCAAATAAGGAAATCTGATTGTCTTCTTCATCCAGTGGACTCAGTATTATGATTGGAATGAGGAAAACTGAGTCTCCTCCACAACAATTATGTGTCCCTTCACACTCCATGACCTGCTATCCACAGAGCTGACTAAAAATTCATACTGGACATATTTTCTTTGTCTATCCTAAAAGAGACATTTTCTGATCAGCCCAATTTTTTTCCTTTTTTTTTTTTAATTACAAAAATGTGGGGTATAATTCAGGGTTAGGTATACAAACACTGATTATGCAGGTACCCTTGTTGATGAGGTATGCCCCTCCTCCCCTAGCAGTTTCTCTCAACTGCCAATCCCACTTCCCCTCCACTGACAGCTTCCCACTAGGGATCCCCAGTTTGCTAATCCCTTTCTTATAGTATTATAAAAATTGTTCAAGGTCTGTTTATGCGTGAGAACTTGTGGTACTCTGTTGTTTCTGTGATGAACCACTGAATATGATCTACTCAAAATCCATCCAAGTTGCTGCGAAGTCGATATGGTTGTTCTTTATGGCTGAATAACGTTCATTGTGTATATATACCACATTTTTTTCATCCGATGGGCAGCATGGTTGGTTCCATGTTTTTGCTATTGTGAATAGACCTGTAACAAACATAAGTGTGCAGGTATCTTTTTTGTAGAATGATCTGCGTTCCTCCAGGTATATTCCCAATAGGGGAATTGCTGGGTCATATGGAAGGTCAATTTCTTGTTCTTTCAGAAATCACCACACTGTCTTCCAAAGAGGTTGCACTAGTTTGCATTCCCACCAGCAGTTTAGAAGCGCTCCTTTTTCTCCGCATACTCACCAGCATCTGTTGTTTGTTTTATTATTGATAGCCATTCTTACTGGGGTTAGGTGGTATCTCAATGTGGTTTTGATTTGCATTTCTCTGATGATGAGTGAGGCTGAGCACTTTTTCATGTGTCTGTTGGCTGCCCATATATCTTCTTTTCAGATGTGTCTATTCATGTCTTTTGCCCACTTTTTAATGGGACTGTTTGTTTTTTCCCCTGCAGTACATTTGAGTTCCTTGTAGATCCTAGATGTTAGGCTTTTGTCAGATAAACAGCTCAGCTCATTTTTATAGACATTAAAATCTAAAAAAGCCAAGACCAAAACTTCTAAGTTCCTGTCCATTTGTTTCCAGTCTTGCTTTTGAGGACAGTTACAATGTGTTTACCAGTTCTGTAGAAAAAAGAAATGTATTACCGCCTACCCCTACTATAGATTCTGATTTTCAATTTCTATGGATTTTTAAGAATGTATTGTCTGATTGTTAGCTGCCACATGATCTCCTTTATCTTTATAACGTTCACATACCTATACTTTAACATAATACACTTATAACAAAGAACTAAGTTTAAATTAAAACTAAATTTTAAATTAAATTAAAACTAAATTCAGTTTGATTTGTGTTAAAACAATAACCATCCTTTACTTTGTCTTTACTTTAGTAAGTCTGTGTCTTAGTCAATTTGGACTATAATGACAAATACTGTAGACTAGGTGGCTTATACAACAAACACTTATTTCTCATGCTTCTGGGGACCATAAAATCCAAGATCAAAGTTGCCACCTGATTCAGATCCTAGTGAGGGCTCTCCTTCTAGTTTGTGGACAACTATTTTATTGTTGTATTCTCATATGACAAAGGGAAAGAAATGATCTCTTTTGTATCTCTTTGTACAAAGGCACTAATCTCATTCATAAGGGTTCAACCCTCATGACCTAATTACCTTCCAAAGATTTACTTCCAAATACCACCATATTGGCAAATCAATATAAAAATTTTTTAAGGAAAATATTCAGTCCACAACAGCCTTTTTTACCACTTTGACTCATTTTAATTTGTACTGCCAGCATTTTACATATGAAGAATACAAAGCTTAGGAATATTAAAACAACTCATCCAACGTTGTTCTTATCTTCTATTATTATTAGATTTATTAGTGACAAGTCCATGTGAAATGTAGCATAAGCTTTTGCAGAGAGTGAACCAAAACTACATTTCATTATAGAAAAAAATTCATAATAAAAAACATTAAAAGTTCTAAATAGGAATTTATAATACTTCTTTTGTTAGTAAATAAAAGATTGTTTGAGTCCAGTGGAAATTTTTAAGTGTTATAAATCAGTGCCAGGGAGAAAATAAATAAAATCATGCTAGTTTGAGAAGAAGGAGAAGGAGGAAGGGGAGGAGGAATAACTTCAAAAAGTGTTTTTAAAAAATAAGCAAAATACATAATCAGCCATTTCACAGAAGAAAAAAACACTGTCCATAGAAAAAGGTATGTAACTCCATTAGCAGTCAGAGAAATGTAAATTGAAGCCATAAAGTGATAGCCATTAAAATAATACTGAGGAGTATGAACAATAATAATGTTTGGAAAAGATGTAGATTAGCAGTCTTTCTTTTATATTACTATTGGAGCATAAATTGATATAAATTATTTGGAAAGCAATTTTAGTCTTCTTTTATGATACTCAATATTCACATATTCTGTGACTTAACGATTCCACTTTTAGATATATACCCAAAATAAATTCTCACATATATCCTAGAAGACATTAAGAATGTTCAAAGCAACACCATTTGTAAGAGCAAAACCTAGAAATAACCAAAATAGCTATCAATATAAAATGTATAAAGAAGTACATGGTGAATAAATTATAGTATAGTCACACTCTGGAATATTATGTAACAGTAAAAATGAATTAATTATATCTATGGATGAATTTTTGTAAATTTTTACTTTTGTTATATCTGCTAAGATTTTCTGGTATATTTGGGTTTTTTGGCATAATGAATAAAAGGATGTTTAAAGTTACTTAATATTTCAGACATCTGGAGTTTTTAAATATTTGTTTTTCTAGTTGACAAAACCAGAAAATGACATGTTATAATTGGTTATTTTACCTTTGCCTGGCTCATAAAGACAGGACATAGCCCAACATAGTCATCTCAGAGTGGCAAAAGATACTAACCTAATACAATTTCAGCAAAATTTTCTGAGTCTTCTTTAAAAAATAAGTATTTTCTAAAAGACTGATGTCTTATTATAACTGTGATCTATTGAAATTTACGATCCCTTAAGGGTGCTATTTTGACAAAGAATTATAAATTACATTCAGATATCTTTTGAACATATCCAGATGGTTATTTTAAAGAAAAAAAGTCTAGTCAACAAAATTATAAATCTTTAAATAATATAATGAAAATATTTTTCTATTTCAGTTCATCTTTTTGGCTTTAAAGCATTATAAATGAATGTGAATGGAAAATTAAAATGCCCATTTTAATAAATATATATATAACTATAAAGGGTGCCAAAAACATATACATACATTTTAAGAAAGAAAAAACTATTAAAATTGTAATAATATATATCGATAAAAGATGAATGCAAGACGTGTTTGACTTCACCAATTACAAGATGTGATCAAAGTGGTTATCATCAGTGTCAAGACACTGCTGACTATGACAAACTAAAAATAATACATAGATAACATCTCTTAAAATGTGTATACATTTTTTGGCACCCCCAGTATATATAACTATATGTTTTAGTTAATATTTATGTAATATATATAAAATATTTAATGAATAATTATAGTGGTTCTAAACTGTAGCATGTATCAGAATCACCTGGAGGGCCTGTTAAAAGACAAATAACAAATTTATGATTTAGTAGGTCTGGGATACAGTCTGTATTTTGCATTGCTAACAAATTAATTTTTGGATTGTCATGCCACTTGGCACCTTTCCAAGAGTTGGTAAACTATGGAGGGGATGTGTAAGATTGAAAGCCATGCAGCCTGAGTTCTGCCCACTGACTGTGCTCAAGTCATACTCACAGTTTCATCATCCATATAAAAAAGAATTGAGTCCAATGGTCTCTAAGCTCATTTCAGTTCTAAAATTTATGAGCCATTTCTCTTTCAAGATTCAGTTCCAAAATTAGTGAATCTTTTTATCCCTTGATATTAGCTGGCATATCATTTGCCAATACTAGTGCACAGAAACTTTATCAACATCTTGGAAAAGTCAGTATCCAAGAGAAAATTCCATATCAAAACTTATGTATTTATTGTTTTTCTATAAATTCTTAATCAAAAGACATGGTAAGTATTTGCAAAAATACACTTAGATACTTATCAAAAGACAAGAATAAATTTGGGGGGGCCAGACAATACATTATTTATGATGCAAGAGTTCACTCTGTCCCAAAATGTGTCAAATAATTTTGGTTCTGACAGAAATTCTCATCAGGGAATTATATCCTAGATGTTGATATAAGGGATAATAAGCTCATGTTCAAGAAGTATTTTAGGGCTCAAACATGAAAAGCTGGATTGCAAAGGCAAGGTAAGATTTTATTTAGCTCTTCCAACGAACCCAATAGTGTTGATAACCTGAAGACAGCAATCTAGTGCCAGCCTTTGTATTCTGGCTTCCTCCCATTTGAGTCCATTAGTATAAATGAATCTGAAGGCATGAATATCTTCCAAGTGGAATAAAGTTACTCTGGAGGGGAAAAGATGTGCAATTAAAGTAGTGTATATAGGATGTTTTTGCAAACAGTTTGCATTCTCTCATAAACATGCTCCCTAAGAGTCTATTAACATCTTTATATTTATAGATATCATCAAGAGAAGATAAACTGTTAGGTCTCCACAAAGGTGTGATAAATAGTAGTAGCATAGGCTATGACAAGAATGCAAGCCAGACCTTTTGCCATTTATTTCAGGCTTTACTGCTTAGAAGTTTCAGCCTACAATCTCGCTAATATCCTTTGGTAATTAAAAATGTCTGCAGAACACCAAAGATGATTTGAAGCAAGAGAAATCAGAATACCAATTCTTTATTAACCATATTTCATGTTCCTTCCATATTTTTAGTAGTAGGTTTGATTAACTCATGGCACAATGTTAACTTGAAACACTGGCTATGACTCTCAGGCCTCTCACAGACACAAATTCAAAATAAATAGGATAGAAAATATTTTGTCCAATTGGTGTTAATTCTGTCTAGGTGAGCAGTAAAAATGTTAGTTTGTTTGCTTGCTTTTTTAAATACTAATTTAAGAGGAAAAAACACTACATTGTAAAATTTTCACTTACAAAAGATGTCAAATTATTTTGTATGTCAGTCACCAAGAGGCATAAAAGAGAACATTATAGTTTTGTGAGTTTTTTTTTTTTTAGATTTACTAGTTGGTCCAGAATAAATTGTTTGAGAAAAAAGAATAGATTTAATATCTGTATATGTGCTCCAAATCATTTTTTTCTTAGGTGGTCAGTCTGCTTATTATTTGTTGCTTATTTTTTCTTCCCATTTTAGCCCTGACTTAACTCAGCACCCAATAAAAAGGAAAAACATTTTTCTGGCTCCCAGAATTATCCATGAAGCCAAGACATATGAAATTTATTTCCCTATGCATTTTACCCAAGGACAGTTTAAACCACAGATGGGTGTGTGTGTGTGTGAGTGTGTGTATGTGTCTTTACAGAAGGACTGACCTTGCCCTGAAGTAGACCAAACCACCACTGAGGCAGCATATGTACCCTTCTGCAGCTCATGAAGGATACCAGCTGTTGCTGCTCAGTAGTGAATCTGATTCTAAAGGAATTCAGTGTATATGGTGAGTGTCACACTAATAACCATTAAGACAAAATTGTCTGGTGTCTGTTATGCCGACAGAGTGCCCCATCTTATCCAAATAAAGGTTAGATGTTTTTTATACTAGGGAGAGAAGAAAATCTGTAAAAATAAAGGTTCCAATTATCACTTCCAATAATGTGTTTTTCCTTCAGCCATCTTAATTAATCAAGTTATTAAATGAGGCACACACGAATTTTCTCAACTGGTATGCACTACTAAGACTCTGAACTTGCAATTTAGTATTGGGAAATTGTATAACAGGTCCTTCATGTGACATACCCAGAAATATAGATACAGGATTAAGTTGGGCCTACCTATAGAAAATAATTAAAAGCTTTAGCAAGGTTTTTTTTTATTATCTTTAATTTTTATGGGCACATAATAGTTGTACTTATTTACGGGCTACATGTGATATTGGGACACAAGCTTATAATGTGTAATGATCAAATGAGACAATTGAAGTATCCATCATCTTAAGTATTTATCATGCATTTGTTGAGCAAGCTTCTAAAAGAGGTTATCTTACCAGTATAAACATAGATTTTCTACATATACATACATCTGTGTGTAAGTTCATGATGGCTACTGACTGTATGTATGTACCCAATACTTTTTAAAAGTCAATGTCATAAATCTATATATAGGAACATTTGCCATCGTCTAAAGGAAACAGCCAGAAAAAAATATATATCTCCCAAAAAACAACAATGGAGGTCATTTCTGCTCTTATTTTGTGAGGTAAGCAGTACAGATACCATCTGCCACATCTTATGGTTGTTCAAAAACCTGAGTTCCAAAGAATCGTATGACTTGTTTAAGGTGATAAAGTGAGTGTTGAGACACGAAAAGTGATTTTCTGACTCTGAGTAAGTCTTGTGTTCATTTTTAACTATACCTGTCAGGACTTTGGCATCCATTCCACCAATTTACAGCATTCTTTTTTAGTTGTATCATCATCATCATCAATCTCAGAGCACCTT
This sequence comes from Carlito syrichta, assembly GCF_000164805.1. Classification (NCBI taxonomy): domain Eukaryota; kingdom Metazoa; phylum Chordata; class Mammalia; order Primates; family Tarsiidae; genus Carlito; species Carlito syrichta. Next base: position 27,526 of record NW_007231893.1, on the reverse strand, counting down.
AGCAGTTTCTTCATTAACAGAGTGATGACTTCACTTGTGGGAACCTTCCATACAAGATTTTTACTACTGTTTGCCTTTGGTAAATTTTCCATTGCCACCACTAATTTACATAAGGATATATTCTTTCAATTTACAAACCTTGGCTCACAAGATTTTATCATTTGTTCCTCCAGAAAGATAATTCTTTTACTCTATGTATAGCAATCTAGCTTTATAAAAAATATTACATTCAATTTTTACTACACTGTGAGTAAATATCATTTAACTGCCAACATATAATGGAATTACTTATTATTGTTATCATAGTTTGTAAAGTTTTCAACATTTCCTTGCAAGCACTCCTTACCAGTTTTGTCTTTCTCATTTTATAAACCGCTTCTCTTGGTTCTAACTTCTAGAATGCCAAGCCTTTTTATTCTCCTATACATCCACCTCAAAGTGCTAACGTGTTGTATGAGAGCTATCTAAAACTTCAGGCCTTTAGAATATAAGAACATTTGGGTTTGTATCCTACATGACCACCATCTGGATCTGAGATTAAGCACTTGCTTAAAAGTGATTTAAATCTTTAATATAAAAAAAAATAGTTCAAGAACTTTAAATTTTTTTCATATACATATTTGAGTCACTATTAATTCACAAACTTGTTTTAAATATGGGATGGTGATGTTTCTTTTTACTACCATGGGGTTGTCATTTGGGTATAGAACTATATATACTGGGGCAGAGAATTTGAAAATTACTAGTCCGTGTTTGTACTTTAAGTCATTAAAGTTAGGTGATAATTGCATTAAAATGGACACCAGAAAACTATTGTTCAGACTCTTCCTCAGTCACAGTTACACCGCTAGTAATAGAATTCACTTTGGAAAAGTAGAACACCTCACTCAGCTCTTTCTGTACTCCAAAAGTAGCACTTTCTGCTGAGTCACTTCTCTGCCATCCATGGAAACACAAGCAGCACCACAGGCACTTGTCAATCAAGAGTTTATTTGATCTGACATGGCTCAGCCAATGAGACCTGAGATCTCTAAGGTGGAAGAAAAGTGACAGTTGTGAATAAATATAGAATCATTTGAGACATGTAAGCTTTCTCAGGAGCCTCATGTTCCACAGTGGATGGGCAGCATTGATGTCATTACTTTTTAATTACTTCCCTGGGTAGACAGGTGTCACCTCTCAGCCTGGAATAACTATGGAGATTTTAGATTCCCTAGCCTCTCTTCTGAAAGGCTCATCCTGCAGAAGTATTCTTAGAGTTTAACGGATACTTAATATTTCAACTATGTTTTCTTTACTTCACTTAAAACTACTTAACATTTCCGACTAATTAGCACTTGCACTCTTAAACATATTCCCTATGTGCTTGCCTGCTGTCACTCCCTTCCCTGTAAAGGTTTTTCATTTCAGGGTCCCATCTGTGTGTGTGATTTTTATAATGCCCCTATACTCTCTGATAACACGCTGATTTATAGATTATCAGGGATCTATATAAGACTCAGGTTAATATAATCAAAGAAAATTATGATTGCAAGAGATGAAGCTTTTCCTGCCAGCAAGATGAAGGAAATATTACAAGTTATAAACACACATCTGCGCTCAGTTTTTACGTTTAAGTTTGGGGGCGGAAATTCAAGAAATCTGCAACTGACAAATGTTATAATTATTAGTGTTGAATAATCTTTTAATTATTTCATTTTTCAAAATCTGGCACCCTGATTAGATTTCAGGTGCCAATTAGAGTTAATTTAATAGAAACATACAAAGGACATATATTCATATTCACTTTCTTCTGAGTAAGTAATTGTTATTAAAGTGTCATTATAGAACCACAAAGGAAGAGAGATGCATCACTAAATGAATGATACCAACAAATTTGTGGAAGATGACATGTATAAAGCACACTGGCAGAGGCAACCATCTAGAATGTTCTTAGAGATGGCTTCAAATAGGAGGCAAGCTTTGTGGCAGAATTCTGAAGAGGGTTCAACAAGAAAGAGGCAAGCATTGTAATTGTTAGAAATAAGTGCAACAGGATATAAAGATATCAGTGGCTTAAATCTATATACATTAAAACCATTCAAATTCCCTCCCTATAGACATGATAACTTCTCCAAACATGTGTGCATGTGTTTACCATCTAGGTCTTTACTGCCCAAGCAAACAATGAAAACAATTCCAGAAAGCAAGTTCTTCTCTGTTAACATTGAATATACTACCTGAAGACGGTTACAGAAATGTAACTGTTGCTAACTCAGAGTAAAACCCTCCTCTTTCTAAGTACCCAATCTGTATATGATTGGAAATTAGTAATTACCAGAAAGAAAGCTTATAGCTATAAAAAAAATGAAAAGAAGAAAGACTATGACAAACACAAAAATAGCTGACTCCAGAGGAAGCAAAGATGCTTTAAAGAACAGAAAATTACTTTGATGCATAACTATTACCCTTAGGAAATTTTAAGAAAATATTGCATCTATAAAAAGATCAGGGTTCTTTTTAAAAGGAACATTTCAATAAAACAAGAAGGATTTATTGGAAATATAAAACATGGTAATAAAATAAAAATACACCAGTATATGTGCGGAAAGAAAAATAAAAGAAATATAGTATAACATAAAGCAAAAAGAGTAAGAAAGGAAATAGACAGAAGATTAACTTTTTTTCAACCCCGTAGGTATACAGCAATTGTTTATTATTTATTTGCTGCAGAAAGGGTTTATAAACAAAGCTGAGTGGATAAAATTATGAAAGATATACTTTTAAAGGGTTAAATTGGAGCACCAGTCTTCAAGATAATTAAAGTAAACTTTCCACATTTTTTTGATTTCTGCTTATACTAGCAATGACTATGAATGTTAGAATCTCTTGCCATGAGTATTGATTAGTCTTTCCCCTAGTATGTCTGAAATTCTACACTAATTAATTGGGTATATGCAAACTTAAATTTTAGATCTTCTTAAAGAAATAAAACTTTAATTATTATGAAGCCTACTTATCGTCTTGTATTGCTTTTTTGCCTGATAGTAGACTTGCCTGATGGTAATATGGCCACACAATTTTTTTGTTATTATTTACAAGGCATATATTTTTATATAATTTTTTACTTTCTGTTTCTTTATATTTTGTATGTGTCTTTTATAAACAGCATATAGTTGGATTATTTTTAATACATCATCACAATCTTTTCTTTTTAGCTTTTGCAACTTTATTGAGGTATACTTGATGACTAACATACCATACATATCTAAAGTGTACAATCTTATAAATTCAGACATGTGTACAACACAATCAAGATCATGAACATTTCTAACACACTCAAAAGTTTCTTTGGGTACCTTTATAATCCAATCCTCCTTTGGCTTGATCCTCAGGCAAACACTGATCTGTTAGCTTGAATTTCTTAGAGTGTAATATAAAAAATATATACTATGTACTTTCTTTTATCTAGCTTATTTTATTCAGCATAATTATTCTGAGACTCATACAAGTTGTTGCATGAAATTGTCCCTTTGAGTGACATCTACTATACGAATACATCACAATGTGTTTATGCTTTCACCTGTTGAGAGAAACGACATTTGCGTTGTTTCTAATTTGGGGCTATAACAAATAAGGTTGCTCTAAATATTCATGTGCAGGTCTTTGCCTGGACACATGTTTACTTTATCTTAGGACAGTAACTAATGTGAAATGACTGGATCTTGTAGTAGTAGTTACATGTTTAACTTTTTAAGAAACTGCCAAGCTAGTCCCAAATTGGTCATAGCATTTCACATTCCAACCAGAAGGTATGAGATCTTCAGTTCTCACACATCTTTGCCAGAACTGGGAATGCTTAGGTTGTATCATTTTAAATATTATAGATGATAGGTTTGTAGTGATATCTCATTTAGATATTTTAGATAATAGGTTTATAGTGATGTCTCATTGTGATGCTAATTTAGATTTCCTTAATGACTAATGATAGTTGGCATATTATTATGTACTTATTTTTAATTCATAAATCTTCTTGGTAAGCTCTCAATTCTAGTCCGTTGCCCATTTAAAAATGTGTTTCAAATTTTAAAATGGTTTTTTTATTTTTATTTATTCTAGATAGAATCCTTTATCAGACTTATGACTTTAAAATATTTTCTCCTCGGTTTTGGTTTGTCTTTTCATTACTTTAACGATTTTTCAAAAAGTGTATGTTTTCAATTTTGATAAAATCTACCTTATTTTTTGTCTTCTATGGATCATGTTTTTGGTGTCATGTTTAAGAAATCTTTGGCAGAACCAGGTGGCAAGGATTTTATGTTGTTTTCTTCTAGGTTTTACATTTAGATCTATCCATTTTGAGCAGATTCTTATATATGATGCCAGACATGGATTGAAGTTTATTGCATGTAGATAACCAATAGATCCAGCACCATATGTTAAAAGATTATCCTTTCTCTATTGAATTTTATTTGTACCCCTTTTAAAAATCAGTTTCCTTCTATGTGTTGGTCTATGTGTGAATCTCTTCTAGAGACTCTAATTGAATCTGTTGATATATTGACTTATCTTGACATAAATATCACATTGTCTGGATCACTATAGTTTCATAATATGTCTTGATATCAGATAAAGGTAGTCCTCCAACCTTGTTCTTTTGAAAGTCATTTTGACTAACTGTAGATATTTTGAAAATTCTGGATGAATTTTAGAATCAGCTAATCAAATTCTGCAAAATTTCTTGCTGAAATTTTTATTGGGATTACACTGAATTTATAAATAAATTTGAAAAGAATTTAATGTTTTGCAGTATTGAATATTCCGACGCCAGAATATGGTATATCGATGTTTTATAGTTTTTAATGTATAGGTCTTAAATTTCTTTTGTTAGAATTATCTCACCATATTTTATATTTTTTATGTTATTATAAATGATATAGCTTTACAGTTCAATTTCTGATTGTTGTTGAAATATATAAATGCAATAGGGACCAGGTGCAGTGACTTATTCCTATAATCTCAGCACTTTGGGAGGCCAAAACAGGAGGATTGCTTGATCCAGGAGTTTGAGATCAGCCTAGGCAACACAGCAAAGCCTTGTCTCTACAAAAAAAAAAAAAGGAGCTGGATGTGGTGGCATCTGCCTGTGGTTCCAGCTACTTGAAAGGCTGAGGCAGAAGGATCGCCTGAGTCTAGGTGGTGGAGGCTGCAATAAGCCATGATCCTACCACTGCACTCTAGCCTTGGCTACAGAGTGAGACTCTGACTTGAAAAAAAAATGCAATTGTCTTTGCTTATTGATCTTATGTCCTGCAACATTTACCAAATCACTCATTAATTCCAGTAGCTTTTTTTTTTTTTTTTTTTGGCCAATTTGAATAGATTTCCTGCATAGCTATCCTGTTGTTAGCTGTTTCAAAGAAAATGCTTTGTAATCAGAGTTGGAATGTGATGGTCTTGAAATATTTTGTTGCCCTTAAAAATGTAATACTGGAATGAAGGGCCTCAAGTTAAATGGAGCAGTGTGATGAAAAGCAAAGAGCTCTATTAGCCTAGAACATAGGATGCATAAGGAGATGTGGTAGTGAAGTAAGAAAAAAAAAATTGGGACCAGTTTTCAGAAAGTCTTGAATGACAGCTTAAAAAGGATATATTACATAAATTTCTTTTAAAAAATGAATAAATGTCAGGCATTATAATATTTTAGGCAATTCAAGTCTATGATTTGTAGATTATTGTTTTGGGTTATTGGAGATTACTAGAGTGGATTAAATGATTTCTAAAATTAGTAAATGGTATGGGGGGTGATTATTACTCATCATTCTACTGTCAGGCATGGAAATATTCCATTCATTATTAAACTACAAATTCATTGACAACTGATCATCCATCACAAGGATAAAACCCACCATGAAATAAAGTGACATATTTGCAAGCACTGCTCATCTATCCTAGTCACTTTTACTAACTTGAATTTCTAGCCAGGTAATGATTGATGTGTACTCCATTTGATTATGCCATTCACTTATTAAGAAATATCATGGATCTATCATTATCATTTTCAAAATCCAGTTTGGTCTCTGTCTTCTGTACCTACTTCCCCTTATTATTCAATAGATGCTAGCAAATGGGCTTTAACAACACATTGCAAAATCGTCCACCATAACCAAGTAGGCTTCATCACCAGGATGTAGGGCTGTTCAACATCTGCAAGACCATAAATATAATTAAATACATCAACATATGTAAAATAGAAACCACATGATTATATCATTAGACACAGAAAAAGCTTTTGATAAAATCCAGCATCCCTTCTTGACAAAAAACCCTTGAACACATAGGCATAGAAAAACATATCTCAAAATAGTAGGAGCCATTAATGATAAATCCACAGTCAACATATTGCTAAATGGATAGGAACTGAAAATATTTATCCTGAAAACCAGAACAAGACAAAGCTCCCCACTCTCATTCCTTCTGTTCATCATAGTGTTGGAAGTCCTGGCTAGAGCAATCAGGTAAGAGAAGGAAATCAGGGGTATCAAAATGAGAAAAGAGGAAATCAAGTTATCTCTTTTTGCTGATGATATGATTCTAAACTTTGAAAATTCAAGGGAATTTGTCAAAAACCTTCTTGTATTGATAAAGGACTTTGGCAAAGTCTCAGAGTACAATATCAATGTGAAAAAGACAGTCGCTTTTTATACACCAACAAAAAACAGGCAGAGAACCAAATAAAAAGCACAATCCCATTCACAATAGTCACACACACACAAATGAAATGCCTTGGCATCTTCCTAACCAGAGAAGTAAAAGACCTTTACAATGAAAACTATAAAGCATTATTCAAAGAAATCAAAGATGACACAAACAAATGGAAAAATATTCCATGCTCATGAATTGAAAAAATCAATATTGTTAAGATGTCCATCTTACCAAAGGCAATCTACATATTTAATGCAATACCCATTATATCAACAACATCATTTTTTCAGTTCTAGAAGCAACAATATAGAAATTCATATGGAAATTCATATGGAAACATAAACAACCAAATAACCAAAACAATTATCAGCAAAATTAACAAAGTGAGAGGTATCACACTTCCGGACTTTAAACTTTACTATAAGACTGCAATAATCAAAACAGCCTGGTATTGGTAAATGAACAGGCATATGGACCAATGGAACAGGGTAGATATTCTGGAAGCAAAATCTCAATTTCTCAACCAACTCATCTTCTACAAAGCCTCCACTAACCACAACTGGGGAGAGGAGAACTTAATCAATAAATGGTGTTAGGAACAATGGCTGATCACATGCAGATGATTGAAACAAGGCCCCTACCTATCACCATACACAAAAATCAAGTCTAAATGGATTAAAGACCTAAATGTAAAACCTCAAACAATAAGAACTTTAGAAAATGCAGGAGACACCCTTATGGAAATCAGAATGGGCAATCAATTCCTGATCAAAGTCCCAAATGCCCATGCCATAAGAGATAAGATAGACAAGTGGGACCTCATCAAACTGAAAAGCTTCTGCAAAGCAAAGGAAACCATCAAAAGAGCAAGGAGACAGCCCATAGAATGAGAAAAAATATTTGTCAACTGTTTATCTGACAAAGGCCTAACATCTAAAATCTATAATGAACTTAAACATGCTGAAAAGAAAAAAAACAAACAACCCTATTAAAAAGTGGGCAAAAGATATAGACACTTCTCAAAAGAAGACATAGGGGCAGCCAACAAATACATGAAAAAATGCTCAGCCTCACTAATCATCAAAGAAATGCAAATTAAAACCACACTGAGATACCACCTAACTCCAGTCAGGATGGCCATCATCCATATCTCAAAAAACAGCAGATGCTGGAGAGGATGCAGAAAAATAGGAATACTTCTACACTGTTTGTAGGTAAGTAAACTAGTACACCTCTGTGGAAAATAGTGTGGCAAATCCTAAAAGATCTAAAAGTTGGCCTTCCATATGACACAGCAATTCCCCTTCTGGGAACATATCTGGAGGAACTCAAATCACTCTATACAAAAGATATGTGCACATGCATGTTTATTGCAGCTTTACTCACAATAACAAAAACATGGAACCAACTGTGCTGCCCATAGAAAGTGGACTGAATTTTTTTTTAAGTGGTACATATACACAATTGAATATTACACAGTCATAAAGAAGGATGAACTTTGGCAGCATCTAAGATGGATTTAGACTCTATAATACTCAGTCATCTGTCACAGAAACAAAGAACTGAGTACCACATATTCTCATATTAGTATCACATATTCTCCTAAACAGACCCTGAGCAATTATCATAATACTATAAAAAAGAGATTGGCAGTAGTGGGAAACAGCCAGGGTGGGTGGCACACTTTGTCAATAAGGGTACCTGATCTCAAACTAGGCAAAGCAGGCACCAAAGTGAGGACCAAACTTTACCTACACAATGACCATTTGTAGATTTAATCCTGAATTGTACCCCACATCCTTACAATAAAATTTTAAAAATTAAAAAAGAGTGCAATGGGTGCTGTTGCATGCTTAGCAACCAGAAAAACAGCACCATTTGCAGAAAGAAAGAAAAGAAAGAAAGAAAGAAAGAAAGAAAGAAAGAAAGAAAGAAAGAAAGAAAGAAAGAAAGAAAGAGAAAGGAAAGAAAAATGGGCTTATGCCTCAAATTCCCATAATCCTGATTTTGCCATAGAGGTGAAGATATGTTGGATTAGTGAGTCACTCCACTGGTAATGAACAAAGCACAAAGGAAATAATGTTCTTAGCATTCTCTCTCTCTCTCTATCTCTCTCTCTCTCTCTCTCTCTCTCTCTCTCTCTCTCTTTAGGGTCCTGGCACAAAAGTTCCTATTATACTTACCTGGGACACATTTATATCAACTTAGGAAAACAGAGAGTTTTGACAGAAATAGTCCTTTTTTCTTGTTGCCATGTGACATAGGAGTTGAGTCTGGCTGAGGCACTTACCAGAGTATTGTTGTATTGGATTGAAGCATAATGAAAGTTACAGGGACAACTCTGGCAAGATGAAGCCATTGGAAGTACTAGGCAGACTTCAGAAGTGAGAAGTATCTGTGACCTGATGAGAACTGAGACTAAGGCTGACAAGGAATGGCCACCAGGCCCTGACTAAAACAGGAGAGCCTAGAAAAAGATAGACAATGATTACCCAGCAAGAAAAAACAAAATCCAGGGGAAACTTCCTGCAGAAAACTAGAGAATGCTGAGGGTGACATAACAAAGACTCAGATTATTTTCTACCTCTTTGAAATTGTCCTTCAGGAATGTTGAAGGGGACACTCATAGAATCAAATAATATATCTAAAAGTATCTGAATACTATTATCTATAGTCTTTTGAAAGTATTGGAACAGACTAAGTTTGAATTCATTTCTAAATTTTTTCATTCTAACTAGAAGCTAGTGACTCAAGAGAATCAGATATTTAAAGTAAACAAATAAATAAAGTGTGTCTTCTCTGTACTTACAAGGGGCGGTGTGAGTTAAATACTGCAAAAGTGCTATACAGTTGGTACTACACTACTATATGCCTGGAATGACTAACTCCAAAGGCTATATCCTTAAACACCATACCACATTGCCTATTTAAAAATAGCAACAAAAAAGGATATGCATCACAACCCAAGAGCTGCAGGAACAACGCAGGGTAGGATACTTTAAATTAAGAGGCTAAAACATGAGGGTTGGAGGACAGGGGATTGGAATAGATATGTCTTTCTTTAGACACAAAAGCATGGAAAGGGATCAAATACATACCCTGGAGTTTCCAAGGCAGGAGGATGTTCAAAAGAGTTATTAGGAAATTTCATGTGCCAGGTTTTGGAGTCACCATGATAAAGAAACCTAAATGCCTAGAGAGGTAGGATATCTTGATACAGGCATCACAGTGGTGGGAGATCTCAGTCTTCACAGAAGAACTTGCTAAAACATCATGCTTCTTCTGCCCCAGGCAATTTCCAGAAATAGGATTCTAATACTATAACCTGAGACTAGGCTTACCTATCATGCAGAAAATAAAGCCACCCTGAAAAACAAGATTACCTTTAGGAAAGTATATATGAGCAAGTCATAAGTGATTTTAGAATTTCTACCCCCTCACTCTCCCAAATAACTCATATGCTAATTAAAATTACTATTAGATGAATAAAAAGTTTAATTCTATAAATAAGGTCAAAAGACCTAATATGCTAATCCCAAATTAACGTATAATGTGGGAAAAATCACACTGAAATATAATCAATAGGTAAATGAATAAACATAAATAGATTTATCATATTCTTTGTTCATTGTGGTAGAAAGAGCAAAGACAAGATGAGAATAGGAATCTTACAGAAAAAAGGAAAGAGGCTGTTATCAAGAAAACTAATATTTCCACTTTATTTTTTCCCAAAGGCTATTCTCAGTTTGCTTTCAGTTGGACCAAAGAAGAATGAAGCTTCAACAATAATATTCAGACAGCTCTGCTTCACTTGATTTACTAGTTTTGTTTATGAACACTGAATCTCATTATCTAAATGAATCCTTAATCCTAGAAAACAAATGAATCCTTAATCCTAGAAGACTCATGCCTTAAAATATCATTGTATTCAAAAGTAATCCTTGATAATATTCAGGGAAGATGGCAGAGTAGGATTCTCCAACGATTGTCTCCCGCATAATGTATCAAGGCGCAAAATTACCTTCACAAGAGCTAAGGAAAGAGTTAAGGTTAGAGATCACAGTACCTGAGCGTAGCACAATAATAAGAAAAGATGCATTAAAGAGGATAGGAAGGACAATTTCCAATACCCATATCACTCTTCCACCAACACAATACACAGAGAAATACCACCCACTTGGGGGAAAGAGAGGGAATTGAGAATGAGACATTTCCTTGGATCTCAACACTGTGACCACCACAGTAAAACCTAGCAACAGGCAGATGCCCAAGTCCCATATTTTTTATTCAGCACTAGTAGACTGACCTTCTAGTCCCATCCTGGTGCCAGGCAGGACCACACAGCCCCAGGATTTAGGCTTGTTCGTCAAACTTAATATCTGGCCCATAATATCACTGGACCAATGTCAGCAATCCTGGCCTCCAGAGAGCATGCAGAAGCAGGCAGGTCTCAGTGACATATTGGCTGTAACATGGCCCAGGCATCTGGGAAAATGTCATACTGATGACAGTTGTGCTGGGCTTCTGATATGCCCTAGTACCATGCTTCCTGCCTTTGTTCCAGGCTTGTCCCAGTGACATGCCTTCTGTAGAAGTCCTTAGTCATCTGATAGTACTGTCCAAGGCACAGCTTCCCTAGGCTTCTGGTGTAACTCCAGTACTGTGTTGCCTCCAGGCTTTTGCAGACAAAACTAGTCTGTGAAGAGTGGAATAAATACCTACTGTTTTACAGATAGCAATGTACAACCACAAGGATCAAGAACAATCAACATCAAGGAAACATTAATTTATCAAATAAAAGAATAAACTATTAGTGACTGACGCTAAAAAAGAAAATGTATGAACTACCTAACACAGAATTCAAAATAATGAGGAACCTGAAAAATGCATGCAAGCAACTTAATGAAAGCTGGAAAACTATAAGTTATCAGAATGAAAAACTTATAGAGAAATTAAAATAATTAAAAATTCAAACACAAACTCAGGAGTCAAAAAATATGATGAAAAATGCAACAGAGAACATCAACTACAGAATTAATCAAGCAGAAGAAATAATCTTTGAGAGAATCACAGCAGAGAAAACAATAAAAAGGAGAGAACAAAGCTAGTAAGATTTATGTGACAGTATCAATAAAGCAAATCTACAAGTAATAGTAGTACAAGTAGGAGAACAAAAAGATAAAGAGGTAGAAAGCCTATTCAAAGAAAAGTAGCAGAAAACTTTCTAAAGCTACACAAAGATATAACTATCTAGGTACAATAAGGCTAAAAGTATCCCATCAGATTTAATCCAAACCAGACTATGGCAAAACACATTATAATAAAATGTCAAAGATGAAAGACAGAGATAATTCTGAAAGCAGTAAGAGAAAAGAAATAAATAACATATAGAAGAGTCCCAATATGGTTAGTAGCAAACTTCTCAGCAGAAACCTTAAAGACCACAGGAGAGGGAGATAATTTATTCAAAGGACTAAATAATTTTTTTAAAAGTTGCTGGATTCTACAAGGAACTCAGATGAATGGACAGGAAAACAAACAACCCCATTAAAAAGTGGGCAAAGGATATGAAGACATTTCTCAAAGGAAGACATTCAAATAGCCAACAAACATGAAAAAATGTTTAGCCTCATTAATCAACAAAGAAATGCAAATCGAAACTACAATGAGATGACACCTCACACTGGACAGGATGGCTATATTTAAAAGGTCAAAAAACAACACATGTTAGCAAGGCTGCAGAGAAGAGAGAATGCTTCTGCACTGTTGGTGGAAATGTAAGCTAATTCAGCCTTTGTAGAAAGCAATGTGGTATTTTCTCAAAGAACTAAAAATTGAGCTACCAGATGATTCTGCAATCCCACTTCTGGAACTATACCCAGAGGAACATAAATTGCTCTACCAAAAAGACACTACACATGTATGTTCATTGCAGCAATATTCACAATAGCAAAAACATGGGACCAACCTAAAAGTCCATTGAAAATGGACTGGATAAAGAAAACATGGTACATATACATGACAGAATACTATACAGTCATAAGGAAGAACAAAATCATGTCCTTTGCAGCAACCTGGATGAAGCTAGAGATATCATACTAAGTGAACCATCACAGAAACCAAAAAAAAATGAATACTGCAAGCTCTTACTCATAAATAGGCCCTGATCATTGGACACATGAGCACAAAGGTAGGAACAAGAGATGTTGGACACTGGTAAAGGAGGGAGGCAGGATAATGGGCACACTACCACCCACTGGGTACCAGGTCCACGACGAGGGGGAGAGAGTGCTCCCAAAGCTCACCTGAACACAATTTACTTATGCAGTAAATCCTCACATGTACCCCGTAACTAAAATAAAATAAAATACCTGTCAATCAAGAATACTGCACCCAACAAAACTGTCTTTTAGAAATAAAGAAGAGATACTTTTTAAAATAAACAAAAATTGAAGGAATGCCTCACCACTGGACATGTCTTATAAGAAATGTTAAAGGGAATTCTTCAAGTTAAAAGTAAAGACCAATAAATAACATAAAAACCATTGAAAGTATAAAACTCACAGATAAAATTAAGTACACAGTCAAATTCAGAATACTCTAATAACTATACCAGAGGTGTGAAAATTATTTATATGTTTAGTATGACAGTTAGAAAACTGAACTGTTAAAATAAAGAGAGCTACAATAATTTGTTAAGAGATATGCAACATAAAAGATGAAAATCGTAACCTCAAAAGTTCAAAATATGGGGAGGGAAGTAGAGTAAAAGTAGGTTTGTATTTTTGTGACTAAAGTTAAGTTGTCATCAACTTAAAATAACCAATTTTAGCTTTAAGATTTTTGTAATACTTAGAATAACCATAAAAGCAAAACTTAAATCACAAAAAATAAAAATCAAGGAATGAAAACATACCACTAGAGAATATCACTAAGCCACAAAAGAAGATAGCCACAAGGGAAAGAAAGGAACAAATGATTTACAAAGTAATTAGAAAACAGCTAACAAAATGACAATAAATTCTTACCTATCAATATTATTTTGGATATAAATGGATTAAATTCTCTATCAAAAGACACAGAATGACGGAATGTACAAAAATTGAAGACTCAACTACATGCTGCCTATGAGACACTCTCTTAACCTGTAAAGACACATACGGACTGAATATGAAGAAAAGGGAGAAAATGTTCCATGAAAATGAAATCCAAAAGAAAGCAGGAGTAGCTACACTTATAAAAACAGAGTTTACATAAAAAACCCAAAAGAGACAAAGAAGGCCATTATATAATGATAAAGGGGTCAATTCAGCAAGAAGATTTAGTGACTTTAAATATATATGTACCCAACATTGGAGCACTTAAATATATAAAGCAAACATTTATAGGTGTGAAGAGAGAAATATACTGCTCTGCAAAATAGTAAGTGACTGCAATATCCAATTTCAGTAATGACAGATCATCCAGATAGAAATTTAATAAGGAACCATCAAGCTTAAACTACACTCTAGATCAAATGTACCCAACAGACATACACAAAACATTGCATCCCACAGCTGTAGAATACACAATCTTCTCAAAAGCACATGGAACATTCTTTAGGATCGATTGTTAGGCCACAAAACAAGTCTTAACACATTTAAGAAGATTAAAATCATATCAAGTATGTTTTCTGATAACAGTGACATAAAACTAGAAATTGATAGCAAGAGGAACTTCTGAAAATGCACAAAAACATGGAAAGTAAACAACCTGCTACTGAATAACCACTGAATCAATAAATAAATCAAAACAAATTTAAAAATTATGTGAGAAAAAGAAAATCAAAAGACACAGAAACTTATAGTATACAGCAAAAGCACTTCTGAGTAGTTTTTAGCAATAAATGCCTATATCAAAGAAGAAGAAAGACCACAAATAAACAATCTAATGTTTATCCTCAAGGAACTCAAAAACAAGAACAAACTAAGTCTAAAGTAAATAGAAAGAGAAATAATAATAAAGACCAGAGAAATAGAGACTACAAAAATATAAAAGATAAACAAAACTAGAGTAGATTTTTTAAGATAAATAAACTAAACAAACTTTTAGCCAGGCAAAGAAACAAAGAGATGATTCAACTAAGTAAAGTGAGATATTAAAAGGGAGACACAAGCTGACACAACAGAAATACAAAAGATCATGAGACCGTTATTAACAATTCTATGCCAATGAAATAAATTTATCTAGGTTATTTCTAGAATTCCTTGATTCATTCAATCTACCAAAACTGAATTAAGAATAAATGGAAAATCTTAACAGACCAAGAATAAGTAAGAAAATTGAATCAATAACTTAAAAGTCTCCTGTTGGAGGTCAGGGGAAGGTGGCAACCGAGTCAGTCAGACTATGCAAGTCCCCGTGTGAGTGAGTGAGAGTGTGGAAAATTTTGTGTATGTGCTGGTGAGCAGGTGGGTGTGTGAGTGACTGACTGAGTGAGGACTAGGGAGCTAGCAGCCAAGGCTTTCCTGGTGCAGCAGCTAAGCGTCTGAGCTTGGACCCTAGGAATTACTGGGGCGCAGAAGCCGAGTACCATTTTCTCTTTCCTTTCTTTTCTTTTTTTAATCAATATACCCTCCCTGGCAAGAAAACGCTGAGAGAGACTGTCTAAGTGGGGCTTGTGAGTGGGTGGCCAGACCCCTTGTGCAACAGCAGGTGCTGCAGCTTCTCTACGTCATCCCTGGCTCTTCCTGGGTCACAGAAGCTGAGCACCATTTTTTTTTTTTAATGGACATAAGTTTTCCTTTGGAAAAGCCGCAGAGAGACTCTATTGCCCCAGGTGCTCCGGAAGGGGCTGCAGATGGAGTCCAGAGGCAAGATCCAATGGAAGAGGACAAGAGAGGCATGCCACCACCATATTGAAGGCGGGACAGGAAAGTGCTCTGACTTGCTCACCATGGACCAACAGATCCAATCTTTGTGACTGACAGATCAACTATTCAGGGCTTGATTGTGGCCCATAGGGAATATCCTGAAAGCAAAAACTTCAAAGAGACCTGATGGGTGCTGAGTTCCACATGCCCCATCCCCTACCCTGATTCAGTTGTGGGACAAAGCGTGTAGCTGGAAACGGTGGAGGAAGAACTCCAAAGAGATCAGTGGTAAGTCCAGGGCTGGCCCAAACCCCTCCTCCCCAGCAATCTTCTGAACGTCTGACCCACACAACTGGGCCACTACTGAGAGGGATAAACCCAGATGGAGCCTGGACATCAGTTGCAATAGGAGAGTTCAATTCCAAGATAGGCCTGGCTGGGGCAACGCAGTGAGGGTACATACCTGGGGAAGAGACAGTCCTGTACCTCCCCACCAGAGATCTCCCTGACCATGCTAGGGTGGGAAGAGAGGTCTGCAGCCACACCCACCACCACTGCCCCTCCTCCTTCCCTGCTTGGTTCCCTGAAGTTCAGAGAATGAAAGAGGAGGCTCTGCAGGAGAGACCTGATTATAGGAACAATTCCATAGCCTACCACAAGAGGGCAGTTGTTTGTTTGTTTGTTTGCTTGTGTTTGTTTTCGTTTTTTAAATTTCAATTATTTTTTTAATTAAAAAAATTTCATTGACTGTTTGTTAGTTCATCTATTTTTAAAATACTTTTCCTTTGTGCATGATGGTGTATGTGAGGGTTTGATTTGCATCCCCCCCAAAATTTTTTTTAAATTTTTCCTTTCTTTTTCTGTTTCTTCTTTTATTTGTCGTTTTCTGTTTATGTGTGTATGTTAATGATTGAGTGTTCATCTTGTGATTTTGTTGTGGTTGTTGGTTTTTGTTCTTTTGGTCTTCTGGGTCTTTTTTATATTCGTTTTTTATAGTTTAAGGCATATGACAATAGATGTGTAAGGGTTTGACCTAAATCGCCCCCCTTTTTTTTTCTCCCCCTTCGGTCTTTCTGTTTTTCTTCTCTATTCAATTTGTGCTAGGCATGTGTGTGTGTGTTTAGTTTTCTTGGGGTCTTTATGTTGCTGATTGTTTTGTTTCACTTTGTTGTTATTACAGTTTGTTTTGGAGTGTGTGTGTGTATGTGTTCAATTTGCATTGGTTTCTGCTTTGCATCCTCATACAGAGGGGTAGTGGGGAGTGGGTCTCAGGGAACACATACCACAATAAGTGAACATTTCAATTTGGAAGTAATATCTGATTTCTAGCACCTCATCCTCCAGTTTGTTTGAATTTTGAAAACTACAAGAGACAGCAAGGATTCCCATCCACCATCCTATTTCAAAATAGAACAAATCCAGGACCCAGATCAGGGAAGGATAGAGGACTGAGCAAATATCAGAAGGGAAAGCCACTCCCACTGACACTGAATAACAGAACTAAAGAGAAAAACAAGAGCTCTGTTAAAAATGAGGAAAAGACAAAAGAAGACCTCAGGAAATTTCAAGTGTACCAAAGACAAAATTCCTGAAAAATCAGACTTTGATACCCAAACAATGGAAGTCACCAAAGATTGACCCCAGAATATGACATGGAATAGGGAATGGATGGAAAGAGTGAATAGGATTCAAGAAAGACAAGATGCAACATTGACAGAACTTATAACAGAGATTTTGACAATAAAAAAATTTCATCTTAGAAATAAATAGCAAGATGTCAAGCACGGAGAGCAGAATTAATATAGCTGAAGAAAGAATCTAAGAACTCGAAGCCCAGATCATGGAATTAACCCAATCTGTAAAAAACATAGAAAAAAGACTCAGAAAGAAAAACAAAGCCTACAAGAGATATGCAATTACATCAAGAAGCTGAACCTATGCCTGATTGGTGTCCCAGAAGAAGAAATGGAAATGGAGAACAACTTGGAGAAAGTATTCCAGGAAGTAATCCAAGAAAATTTCCCCATCTCACCAGAGATGTTACCAGCCAAGCTCAAGAGATACAGAGAACCATAAGGCATCAAATGAGAAGACCAACCCCTAGATACATAGTAATTCACTACACAAAGTAGGCACAAAAGAAAAAATCCTAAAGGCAGCAAGAGAAAAGGTCAGACTACCTACTGGAGAAAACCAATCAGAATAGCAGCAGATCTATCAGCAGAAGCACTACAAGCAAGAAGGGACTGGAGCCCTATATTCAAAGTCCTCAAAGATAAACAATTTCAACCACGAATTTCCTATCCAGCCAAGCTCAGCTTAATCAGTGATGGAGAATTAAAATCCTTCCCAGACATCCAATCCTTAAGAGATTATGCAGCTTCCAGATCAGCTCTACAGGAGACACTTAAAAAGCTATTAAGCACAGAAGAAAGGAGAAGAAGATTGACCACACACTTCCCAAGAGAACAGTCAAGCACAGAATCAAAAGAGAATATAGCATAACAAGAAACTTGAAAACACACACATATATTAACCTCAAAGCCAAAAGAAAATAAGCAAACAAAGGAAAAACTTTATAAGAACCTCATGACAGGGATAAACTATCATATTTCAATAATCAGCCTGAATGTGAATGGACTAAATGCACCACTGAGAAGACACAGAATGGTGAACTGAATAAGAAACTATGACCCAATTATTTGCTGCATCCAGGAGGCTCATTTCACTTCAAGAGACATACACAGACTCAAAGTTAAAGGTTGGAAAATGAGTTTCCAGGAAAATGGATCACAAAAGAAGGCAGGAGTTGCAATTTTGATATCAGACGAAACAACCTTTAAGCTATCAAAAATTCAAAAAGATGCAAAAGGACACTACATAATGATAAAATGTTCAATCCATCAACAAGAAATATCCGTTCTAAACATATATGTGCCCAACAGAAGAGCACCAGCATTTATAAAGCTACTACTAAGTAAACTAAAAAAAAGATATTGACTCTAACACTGTCATAACAGGGGATTTGAATATCCCACTGGCAGCCCTAGATAGATTATTGAGGCAAAAAATCAACAAGAAAATTCTGAACCTAAACGTGATGCTCAACCAAATGAACTTAAAAGATACTTACATATTATTCCATCCAACAACCACAGAATATACATTCTACTTGTCACCATAGGGAACATACTACAAGATTGATCACAACCTTGGTCATAAATCAAGCATAATGAAATCCCATAAGGCTGAAATCTTGCCATGCACATTCTCAGACCACAGTAGAATAAAAATAAATATCAACACCAACAAAATTTCCCCAAGCCCACAAAGACATAGACACTAAGTAGCATGAAGCTGAACAACTACTGGATCAACACTGAAATCAAAGAAGAAATTGAAAGATTTCAGGAAGCAAATGAAAATAAAGAAACATCTTACCAAAACCTGTGGGAAGCCCTGAAAGCAGTCCTCAGAGGGGAATTTATACTCCTCAAGCAAACATCAAGAAAATGGAAATATCAGAACTTGAAAGCCTAACATAATCACCTAAGGGAGCTGGAAAGAGAAGACCACCAAAATCTCAACTTTAGTAGAAGAATCCAAATCACAAAAATAGGAACCCAAACATGGGACATGGAAGACAAAAATATGATAGAAAACATCAACAAAACAAAAAGCTGATTCTTTGAAAGAATTAACAAGATTGATGGGCCCCTAGCCAAAATGATGAAGAAAAAGACAGAAAAAAGCCCAAATAAACACAATCAGAAATACATAAAATCAAATAACAACTGACCCCAAAGAAATATAAAAGATTATCAGAGATTACTATGCACATCTTTATGAAAACAAACTCGATAGCCTAAATGAAGTGGAGAAGTTTATGACATCACACAACCTCCCCAGGTTGAAACAAGAAGACATTGAGACACTAAATAGACAAATAACAGCCCACAAAAATGACTCTGTCATACAAAAACTACCTACCAAAAAAAGCCCTGGGCCGGATGATTTCCAGCAGAATTCTACAAAACATACAAGGAGGAACTGATACCAATCCTACTGAAAGTATTCCAGGCAATTGAGAAAAATGGAATTCTCCCAAAATGATCTTACGAAGCTAGCATTACACCGATACCCAAACTGGGTAAAGCTCCAACCAAAAAGGAGAACTACAGGCCAATATCCCTTATGAACATAGATGCAAAAATCCTCAACAAGATTCTAGCAAATTGGATTCAAAAACATATCTCAAAAATCATCCACCATAACCAAATAGGTTTCATTCTCAGGATGCAGGGCTGGCTCAACATTTGCAAGATCATAAATATCATTAAATACATCAACAGATGTAAAAACAAGAACCACATGATTATCTCATTAGATGCAGAAAAAGCTTTTGATAAAATCCAGCATCGCTTCCTGATAAAAAAAAAACTTCAAACACCTAGGTATAGAAGGAACATACTCAAAATAGTAAGTGTCATCTACAGTAAACCCACTGCTAACATATTGCTAAATGGGCAGAAACTGGAAACATTTCCCATGAAAACTGGAACAAGACAAAGTTGTCCATTCTCATCCTTCTTGTTCAATATTGTGTTGGAAGTCCTAGCTTGGGCAATTAGACAAGAGAAGGAAATCAGGAGTATCCAAATAGAAAAAGAAGTCAAGTTATCCCTCTTTGCTGATGATATGATCCTATACCTTGAAAACACAAGAGATTCTGTCAAAAGCCTGCTTGCACTGATAAAGGACTTTGGCAAAGTCTCAGGGTACAAAATAAATGTGCAAAAGACAGTTGCACTTCTATACACCAACAACAAGCAGGCAGAGACCCAAATAAAAAGCACAATCCCATTCACAATAGCCACAAAAATAATAAAATACGTCAGCATTTTCCTAGCCAGAGAAGTGAAAGACCTTTACAATAAGAACTACAAAACACTGCTCAAAGAAATCCAAGAAGACACAAATGGAAAAATATTCCATGTTCATGGATAGAAAGAATCAACATTTTTAAAATGTCCATCCTACCAAAGGTGGTTTGGAATATACCCGGAGGAACTCGAATCATTCTACAAAAAAGATACCTACACATATATGTTTGTTGCAGCTCTAGTCACAATAGCAAAAACATGGAACTAACCATGTTGACCATCAAAGTTGGACTGGAAAAAGAAATTGTGGTACATATATACAATGGAATATTATGCAGCCATAAAGAAGGACAAATATATGGACTGTGCAGCAACTCGGATGGATTTGGAATCAGTCATACTCAGTGATCTATCACAGAAACAAAGAACAGAGTACCACATGCTCTCACTCATAAGCAGACCTTGAACAATTATAACACTATAAGAAAGCATTTGGCAGTAATGGGAAATAGTCAGGGGACGGGGTTGAGATTGGCAGTTGAGGAAAACTACCAGGGGAGGGAGGGGCATACCTCATCAACAAGGGTACCTTAATAATCAATATTTGTATGCCTAACTCTGAATTGTGCCCCACATCTTTATAATAAAAAATAATAAATAAATAAAAGTCTCCCATCAAAGAAAAGCCCAAGACCTGAAGGTTTCACTTCTGAATTCTATCAGACATTTAATGAAGAACTAATACTAATTCTTCTCAAACTTGACCAAAATATTGAAGAGGAAGGAATACTTCCAAACTTATTTTTGAGGCCAAGAACATCCTGGCCTCAAAACCAGACATGGACACTATGAAAGAGGGAAAGAGAGAGAGAGAAGAAAAAACAAACTGCAAGCCAATATTCCTGGTGAACATAGATGCAAAAATGTTTAGCCAAATGCTAGCAAACTGAACTCAATGGCACACTAAAAGGTTGATTCACTATGATCAGTTCATCCAGGAAATGAAAGGATGGTTTAACATATACAAATTTATAAATATAATACACCACATTAACAGAATGAAGGACAAAAATCATATAACCACCTCAACAGATGCAATAAAAGCATTTGACAAAATTTAACATTCTTTCATGATAAAAAACACTAAGCAACTTAAGTATAGAAAGAATATACCTCAACACAACAAAGACATCTATGAAAAACCCACAGTTAGCATCATATTTTGTGGAGAAAAGTGAAGGTTTTTGCTTTAAGACATGAAAAAAGACAAAATGGCCACTTTCACTATTCCTATTCAATATAGAACCAGAAGTCATAGTCAAAGCAATTTGTCTAATTGCTTTGACTAAAGAAATAAAAGGCATTCAAATTGGAGAGAAAGAAGTAAAAATGTTTCTGTTTGCAAACAATATAATCAGATTTTTTTTAAAAAGAACCTAAGAACTTCACCAGAAAACTGTTTGAAATAATAAACAAACTCAGTAAAGTTGTAGGATACAAAATCAACACAAAACTCAGGAGCATTTCTATGCACTACTCTCTGAAAAATAACCACCCCCCAAAAACAACAAAAACAAATCCATTTATAATACTGACCAAAAAAACTTAGAAATAAACTTAACCAACGTGGTGAAAAATCTCTACACTGAAGACTAAAAAACATTGATAGAAGAAATTGAAGGAGATTCAAATAAATGAAAAAAATCTCATTTATGGATTTTTAAAAATTAATATTGTTAAAATGACTATGCTATTCAAAGCTACAGATTCAACATAAATTCCTACCAAAACACCAATACAACTCTTCACAAAAATAGAAAAAAAACAATTCTAGAATTCAAAAGGAACCACTCAAGACACCGGAGGGCCAAAGTAATCTTGAGCAAAAAGAGTAAAATTGGAGGTGTCACACTACCTGATTTTAAAATACACTACAAAGTTATGGTTACCAAAGCAGTATGATAGTGTTATAAAAACAATCACAAAGACTAATGGAATAGAATAAAGAGCCCAAAAAATAAATGCATGCATTTACAGTCAACTGATTTCCTTCAGAGGAGCCAAAAACATACAATGAAGAAAAGACAGCCTTCTCAATAAATGGTGTTAGAAAAACTAGATCCCAAAGCAGAAGAACAAACTTCAATCTTCATCTCATGCAATATACAAAATTTTACTCAAAATAGATTATAGTCTTAAATGTAAAACTCAAAACTATAAAACTACTTAAAGTACACATAGGAGAAAAATTCCACAGTGTTGATTCATGCGACAACTTTTTGAATTGCACCCCAAAAACATAGGTAACAGAAGCAAAAATAGGCAAATAGAATTAATCAAACTAAAAAACTGTGCAGCAAGAGAAATAATCAAAAAGAATAAAGAGACAGCTTACAGAATGGAAGAATGTGTTCACAAATCACACATCTGATAAAAGTTGAATATACTATACATACATATACATGAATACAAATGGAACTCAATAGCAAGAAATCTGTCTCAAAAATTGACAAAGTATTTGAATAAACAAAAGAAGACATATAAATGGCCAACAGGCATACTTTTTGAATGTTTAACATCACTAACCTTCAGGGAAATGCAAACTAACACTACAATGAGATATCACCTCACACTTGTTTGAATAGCTATTTTTAAAAATGTGGAGAAAAGGGAATTTGCACACTGTTGGTGGAAATATAAATTAGTACAACCACTGTGGAAAACAGCATGGAGTTTCCTCAAAAATTAAAAAAAATTGAACCACAATGTCATCCAGCAATCACAATATTTGGGATACATCTAAAGAAAATGGATATCAAATAGATATATGCACTCTCATGTTTATTGCATCATTATTCACAATAGTCAATATATGGAATCAACCTAAATGTCCATCACTGAATTGAAGAATAAAGAAAATGTTAGCCGGGCTCAGTGGCTCAGCCTGTAATACCGCGCCTTGGGAAGCTGAGGTGAATGGATTGCCTGAGCCCACAGGTTCGAGACCTGCCTGGGCAGCAAAACATCATCTCTACAATAAATCAAAAAACCAGCTGGGCATGGTAGCACATGCCTGTAATTCCGGCTACTTGGAAGGCTGAGGCAGAAGGATCACCGGAGCCCAGCAGGTCGAGGCTGCAGTGGCTGGGAGCGGCCACTGCACTCCAGTCTGGGTGACAGAGTGAGACTCCAACTCAAAAAAATAAAAGAAAAGAAAAAAGAAAATGCATGTATATA
Source organism: Carlito syrichta (assembly GCF_000164805.1). Taxonomy (NCBI): domain Eukaryota; kingdom Metazoa; phylum Chordata; class Mammalia; order Primates; family Tarsiidae; genus Carlito; species Carlito syrichta. Next base: position 3,870 of record NW_007231893.1, on the reverse strand, counting down.
CACAATGGAATAGTATCAATCTATTGAATGATATCCTATCATTTGCAACAACACAAATGAACCTGGATAACATTATGTTAAGTGAAATAAGTCAGGCACAGAAAGACAAAAGCTGCATGAGTTCACTCATGTGTAGAATCTAAACATTTGATCTCATAGAAGTAGTAAGTTAAATGGCGATTATCAGGAGCTAGATGTTTTGGAGAGTGGGATTAGGGATGGGGAGATGTTGGTCAAATTTTATAGGAGGAATAAATTTATTCATAGAAGGAATAAATTCAAGAGATCTATTGTACAACTTGGTGACTATAGTTGATAATATATTGTATTATTGAAAAATGCTAAGAGAGTAAGTATAAAGTGTTTTCACCACAAAAAATAATACATTTATATGTGAGGTAATACATATATTATTTAGCCAGATTTAGTTATTCTACAATGTATACACTACGCTTTAAAAATTCAGATTGTGGGGGAGTTACAGTATGATGGTAACAGCATAGGTGGAATTATGAGATTCTTCAAATGTGAGTTCCCAAAAAGACTCTTACTTTTCTTCCCCCACCCCCTTGCCCACCACCAGCCACATTGGTCCAAGGCCCAGGGACCTTCGGTCCCATGCAGGGCTGGATATTGCGGCCCCCAGCTGTTGCTGCTCCAATATATGTAACTCCCTCCTGCATGGGAGTCTCAGGTCTCTCCTCCCTCCCTGGCTACATCATCTTGCCCAGCACCCAGCACCAAGCTGCCGGTCACCCAGTGAGGCTCTAGGCACCCACCTCTCAGAGATACTGGTTCCATTACTGGCTGAAGTACCCTGTGAGGGGCCCAGGGCCACTCTCGCCACTCACCACCTGCCCTTTGGAGTTTTGGAGCTCTGGAGCTCTGGGCCTACCCTGGCTGAGGCACTCAGCGCACAACCCCATGCCTGTGTAAGGGAGCAGCATATCTTAAGGAAGAGCTGATTGGAGGTTCTCAGTTCCAGAGGAGGGAACTCCCAACCCCCTCCTCCACCCAAGCCTGCTGGTGGCACCTGGGATCCAGTGCCCAGCTATGCAGTTGATCCCCGGTGCCTCCCACACCACAACAGCCCAAAAGAGTGGATCACCCAGGGACCCAGACGAGCAGAAAGAAAAGATCCACCAAAGTGAAGCTGCCACCTCGGCCTTTCTCCAGGCAGAGATTTGCATTGCCCTGCCCACCTATCAGCAGCCTCCAGCTTGGTTCCTAAGGTAGCATCACTAAACAGGAGACAAAACCCCTCCCCTATGCTGAATCAGACAAAGGCAACTAAGCGTCCCAGACCTCCCAGGCAGCAGGTTAAAAAATCAAATCCAAGTAGTGAGTAAATCTAGCTTCCTGCAACAAAAACAAAAGGGAGAGGCTGGAGATCAGAGATGAAGAGACTTTAGACATTCAGGAAAGATTCCAGAGCTAGTGTGATCTTTTCTTTTGACTTTTGATTTTATCATTTTGACTATTTGTTTTCCTCACTTTTGTTTGCTTTCTGCTTACACTATCTATTTCATGATTTTATTGGTCTTTGTGTAGCTACCAGTATTCTTTAGGGAATTTTGCTTGCGTGTTTTTTTCACTTCTCTCCAGCCATTTGTCTCTTTTTCAACTGTTAGTTGGTATGTATGTCTGTTTTCCCTCTCACACTTCTCACTTTCTAACTTCCTATTGACCCCCACTTCCTCCATTATTTTACTCTCTTGCACCTCCTTTTGATCCAGGAACCAAACCTACATCCCACTGCATAGACAGATTATAAGGCAGTGGGAAATAGGTTCTAGTGTGCCCATACACCTGTTGGCGGATGCTGGAATCAGCATATAGATTCTGAATCACAGCTTCCCCATCAATTAAACCTCAAAACTGCAAAAAATACAGCCCGCAACCCACACTCCAACCTCAAAAGTGAACAAAGCCAGAGGACCCTCATAAGGAAGAACAGGAGATTGCACAAGTGAAACAAACGCAACCCCACCTTCCCTGAAAAACAGAATTAAAGAAGAGGAGGGAAAGGGGGAGAAAGAGAAAAATCTACACAAATGAAGAAAAACCAAAAGAAGAATATGGGTCTCTCCTGACCCCTGGGAGGACAGACACTGAGAAAACTGAATTTGGAATGCAAACAGTGAAGAGCCCCCAGAATGATTGGTCCCAAACTACAAACCTAGATATGAAGACATTAATGGAGAGATTAAAAAGAATTGAGGAGAGACAAGAAGAAACTACGAAAGAGCTGATATCTGAGATAACAGTAATAAAGAATACTGTGAATGAAATAAATAACAAACTGATAAGCATGGAAAGCAGAATTACCCAAACAAAAGAAAGAATCTCAGCTTGAGGAACAAAATATAGAATTCATGCAAACTTTTTTTTTTTGAGTTGGAGTCTCACTCTGTCACCCAGAATGGAGTGCAGTGGCCGCTCCTGGCCACCACAGCCTCGACCTGCTGGGCACCAGTGATCCTTCTGCCTCAGCTTTCCAAGTAGCCAGAATTACAGGCATGCACTACCACACCCAGCTGATTTTTTAAATTATTGTAGAGATGAGGTCTCAATGCTCAGGCGGGTCTCAAACTAGCGGGCTCAGGCAATCCATTCACCTCAGCCTCCCAAAGGCACGGGATTACAGGCTGAGCCACCAAGCCTGGCTCAAACTCTTAAAAACACAGAAAACAAGCTAAAAAAGACAGAACAAGACCTTCAACAAATGGAGCAATTACTTCAAGAGACTGAACCTAAGAGTAATTGACCTTTCAGAGGCAGAAAGAGAGACAGAGAACACACTGGAACAAACTTTCCATGAGACTAGTTAAGAAAACTTCCCTGATCTAATCAGTGATGCAAAAATTCAAACACAAGAGATTCAGAGAAACCCTGCAAGACAACAAATGAGAAGACCAACTCCTAGACACATAATAATTCACCTAAACAAAGTAGGCATAGAAGAAAATATCCTAAAGGCAGCAAGAGAAAAAAGTCAGATCACCTACAATGGAAGACCAATTAGAATAGCAGCAGATTTATCTACAGAAACCCTGCAGGCTAGGAGAGCTTGGAGCCCTATCTTCAAAGTTCTAAAAGATAAACAATTTCAGCTGAGAATAACCTACCCAGCCAAGTTAAGCTTCATCAGTGAGGGAGAATTAAAATCTTTCCCAGATATCCAATCCCTAAAAACTTATGTTGCCACCAAACCACCTCTACATGAAACACTTAAGAAAGTACTAAACACAGAAGAAAAGTAAAAACAACAACGTTTTTCAAAAGAGTACAGGAAAAATAATGAAATAAACATGAACCAACCCCAAAACTAAAAGAAAGACAAAACCCAGTGGAAGAACAACAACTCTATAAGAACTCTATGATGGGGACAAACTCCCATATTTCAATAATTAACCTGAATGTGAATGGACTAAAGAAAGGTATTGACTCTAACACCATTATAACTGGGGACTTTAATACTCCATTCAAACCCTATACAGATCCTCAGGACAAAAAATCAGCAATGAGATCTGGAACCTCAATGTGAATCTTGACCAAATGGACTTAATTGATACCTACAGAACACTCCATCCAAAGACCACAGAATACACATTCTACTCATTACCACATGGAACGTATTCTAAGGTTGAACACATATTTGGCCATAAATCAAGCATAAGCAAATTTAAAAGGACCGAAAATTTACCATGCACCTTCTCGGACCACAGTGGAATGAAAATAAGCATTAACACCAACAAGATCCCTCCAAACCCCACAAAGACATGGACACTAAACAGCATTATGCTAAACAACTCCTGGGTCAATGATGAAATCAAAACAGAGATTAAAAGATACCTGGAAAAAAATGAA